>NC_142034.1:92892648-93053461 GCF_982192425.1 Myodes glareolus
CTGAGTCAGTAGCTCTGCAAACCTGAGATTGCATTTCGTAGCAGCTGCCAGCTGCACTGTGCTCCTCCTGTCTCTCAGAAACAAGTAGGCAGCCGCAGGAGAAAGTCTTGGCTTTTCTGAGCTTAGAGGATAAGGTAAAGATAGGAACCTGGACAGCTAGTGAAGCCTGGGTGGGCTATGGCGGTCCTCCTACAGCTGGTGGACCAGCCACTCCAGGCTGGAATCTGCTTTGGTTTGGAGTTGACCTCAGTCCCAGAGAAGGGACTTTGTTCAATCTCATCCCCCTCCCCAAATGACAGCAAAAACAAAAAACAAATAAAAAACCACCACCACCAACAAAACCCACACACTTGCCCCTAGGTAGGACTGAAGACACTGAAGGGGAATACATAGACAAAGAAGGCTTCTGTCCTCATGGCCTCTCTGCTCTTTTTGTCCACGGAGGCTCGGGTTTGAACTTGGGTCTCTGCACACTCTCGTGTGCTTGCGTCGTTGGCCTGTGGGTTTGCTGCGGTGTGTGTGGTTTGCCGCCTCAGCTGAGTTCTCTGAGCCTCCGTGGACTATAACTAACCACACTCAACGTGAGGAGCTGTTGGGACAATTTCGAGATGATGCCTCGTGGGCTTCAGATCAAACGGCGCACACACTGGGGAAGGAGGTGTGCGTAGGGGGTGCTGGCCAGGGGAACGTCTGCACATGCTCAGTAAAGACAAGGGTGTTGTCTGACTATTTCTGAGGCGAAGTTGGTCGAGTCTGTCGTTGGGTAGATCTGCAGCAGTGGAGCCAGGACCGTGGGACGTCCTGTCTAAAGCCCTGGTGATCGTTAGCTACGGCTGTCAGTCTGCAAAGGAGAAGGCCGCCAGGGAATTCTCTCTTTTTCTGTCTCTCCTTCATCTATCAAGGATTTGCACTGCTCCCAGGCTCTGACCATACATACCATGGGAACAGACCCAAAGTCCCCACCTTCTTGGGATTCATATTCTGAAAGGAGAAACTAGTTTAGCAAGGGTGCCCATGCATACACTAGAAACCAACAAGCACGCTGAGCTGCTAGATGATGTCGTAGAAACGAGTGTTGGGGACAGGAATCAGGGCCACTTCCCTTCCCTTGGGAGGGCACGTCAGCAAGAGCAACTACGGAACTGCAGATCTCCACTCCACGTTCACTTCCTGTCAAAGCTACATCTCGTTCTCCTTCAGCCTCCAGGATGTCACAGCCATCACGGAGTGGTCTGCTCTCGCCGCAATATTGTGTCTTGGCCTTTGCACTGGATTGCTTAGTTTACAGTATTTGTTTGGGTCCCTCCCTGTGTTGTTGGGAAATCTTCAGTCCTGGATTTCTTATCAGCCCAGGCAATACCAGAAACCCAGCCCCAGGGACCAGTGAGATGAGGCGGTGGGACATCCTGGGAGTGGGGGGTCTTTTACCCTCGGTGGACTAAAAGTCCTGGATGAGCCCCCAGATTGCTGAGAAAGGATTGGGGCTTCAGATCAGGAAACCACTACTCAAATTGAACCCGGACTAGACAATTTTACTCCTACTCGTGAAGGTGCTCAGCCATCCCAAAACAGAAGAGCAAGCCACCCAGTGGAAATGGCTCCTGACATTTACTCCTAAAGCAAGAGGGAGCTGGCTGCTCCTGACTGACTGAGGTTTAACCTTAGAATCTATACCCTGGCCTGGAAGAGGAAGGGGAGGCCTGGTTATCTGGACAAGCAGGTGGCTGAGGGAGGAAAGAACGCCTGCCCAGTGGAGAGGAAGCACGCTCAGCTGCCTGCCAGACCCACTGATGGGGAAAGCTGGAGCACTCTGATCAGGTGAGTGGGTGGAGGGTTACCTCCAGAAGCAGAGACCACTGGAAGGGAGATGCCTCATTGAAAACTGTACCCCAATATGGGCCAGCACTCCAAAAAGCTGCAACCCTGGAGCCCTCTGGATGGCTTACAAGCAGCTGGACAGGTCCGGGCGTCTCCCCGCTGCAGGTCTTCTGGTTAGAGAGTCTCCTGCGGGCTGCCTCCTCCTCCTCCCAGGCCGTTGCTGCTTCTGTGAACTGGGGAGGGGCTCTGGGGGTCCTGCTTGTTTCAGCTCTCCAGGCTTGTGAGTTTGCCCCTTCCTCCTCTGGCCAGCAGAGAGGGTTTCAACCGGGAGGAAATGCAGATACAGCAGCTACTCTATCTGGAGTGCGGACTATCTATGATGCTGCGGTTTGGTGCTTGCCTCCCTGATGGCTGTTTGCCTGTCTTCCTTTGAGAGTTGTCCATTCCGATCTCTTGCCCGTGCTTGAAGTTGTTTTCTAGCTTGGGGGCTGTTTTGACTCCTAATAATTTTATCTGTTTTATATTATCACAAATACTCTCCCATCCTGCAGCTGGTCTCGCTTTGCTCCGTGTTCCTTTGCAGAGGATTCCAGCTTGATTTTTTTTTCCCTATTTGTCTGTTTTGTTGTTATTTGGTTTTGTTTTGGGAGGTTTTAGAGTCTCCCTATTTAGTCCTGGCTCTCAGTACATAGGCCAGGCTGACCTCAAAATCATAAAGATCCTCCTGTATTTGCTACCCAGCACTGAGATTAAAGGGGTACACCACCATGCCTGGCCTCTTCGTCTGGTTTTGCTTTCGAGGTCTTATTCCAAACAGCCTTACCTAACTCAAGCTATGCATGAAGTGCCCATTTTTTTCCCCAGTAGTTTTGTAGTTTGGGGCCTTACACTTAAGTTCTCTAAAAGTCCTCAAAATACTGTATTTTTGGATATATGTATGGAGGACCACTAAAAAAGAGAGTACAAGGGTGGGGCACGAGCTGACTTATCATCACTCTGGCAGCCATGAGACACTAGGCTTCTGGGGTGGGGTAGATAAACTGTGTGGAAGGGAATGGCAGTAATCTGGGTGAGTGATGCTGGTGGACCTGAGTGAGTGACGGTGACTCGAGCCAGGATCCTCGCAGCTGCCTGCAAGGCTGCTGAAGAAAGTGTGGGCATCCGGGAAGACACATTTGAGCCAGTTGGTTGTTGGCAAAATCCTGCATACTCTGCTTTGAAAGGAAACACAGCTTATAATGCATTTCTAATCCCTTTTCCTTGGAACCCATCAGCAAAGGGAAACTATTCCAAAAGCAACCAGAGCCTGCTGTAGGCATGTCTGAGCTTCCAGGACCCTCCAAAGAGTGTAACTTGCCCTGGGTGATGTCCATTCTAACAGCTATTTGGCTTCGCTGCTGCGTCAGCTGTGGGAGGGGTTTGGACAGACAGCCTGTCGGGCATGAATGGCCCTGTACTGCTACTCGCTTGAGTTCTGAAGTCGCCTCAAAATTCTTTGTTTCTTTGCTTGTTGGCCCCGGCACGAGGTTCTGCTTTAACAGCAGCACGTGGTGCTTAGATGTTCTGAAAAGACTCTAGTTCTAAGTAGGCATCCTAATTCAGAGGAGGGCTGTGGGAGGAAAGCAAGAGCAGAGTGATGGTGTAGGCTGTCTGTCTAGGAGACTGAACTTAAAACCCGGGGACTAAAGTGTTTGCTCGTCTAGTTTCCCAGCTCCTGGGTCTAAGGGAGCTGTCTCTCACTCCCCAGAAGGGAGTTAAGTTTCCTTCCTGGCCCACAGCCCTCTCATTCACAGCAGTTAAAAATGGAGCCAGGTTGACCTTAACCTAAGATTGAGTGACAACCTGTGAGTAGACTTGGGCCATCTGACACCTTTAAACCAGGGTGCCACACCCTCTGCGTGTCACACATAAAGAACCCAGGCTTTAAGAGGAAATAATTTCTCAAGAAAAGGACAATTACTTCCCATTGAGGGTTGACAGCATCATTTGTTTAAACAAATCTGTCACGATTTCTTTAAGCCAGCAGGTAAACAAAACCTTCACTCTTACCCTCCTACAGAACTGGACCTCTTGCCAAGGGAAGTCTTGGGGCTCGCTTTGGAAGGTTGGGATGGTGGGTAGCAGAGATCATCGCAGCCTCCCACCACGACCACTGTACACCCCTAATCAGACTCTCGCCATCCTCAGAACAGGATGGTGGCATCAGAGAATGCATAGCAGATTCAGTGGAGGGCAGAAGGGAGAGATGAGGTAAGAAGGTCCTTTTCTGACAGTCATGATGATGTCGCCTTGGGAGCAGTGTATGTCCCTATACCCACTGCGGGCTAATGGAATGCATGACAAGGAATGGGTATCTTTAAATTTTTTGTTTTAGCCAAAACCCCAGGACAACTAAAACAATCCTACCTAATGAAAGAACTTCCAAGAGTATCACCATCCCTGACTTCAAGCTGTATTACAGAGTTATAGTAATAAAAACTGCATGGTATTGGCATAAAAACAGACAGGTGGATCCATGGAATCAAATCAAAGACCCAGACATAAATCCCCACATTTATGGACACCTGATTTCTTATAAAGAAGACAGAAATAACACACGATGGAAAAAAAAAGCATCTTCGACAAATGGTGCCGATCTGACTGGATGTCTGCATGGAGAAGAACGCAAATAGATCCGTATCTATCACCCTGTACAAAACTCAAGTCCAAGCGGATCAAAGGCCTCAACATAAATCCAGATACACTGACCTTGATAGAAGAGAAGGTGGGAAATAGCCTTGGATACATTGGCATAGGAGAGAACTTTCTGAGCAGAACACCAATAGCACAGGCAGCAACCATTAATAAACGGGGCCTCATGAAACTGAAAAGCTCCCGTAAGGCAAAGGGCACCATCACTAGAACAAAACAGCAGCCTACGGAGCGGGAAAAGATCTTCATCAATCCTGACAGAGTGCTAATTTCCAAAAACTAGAAATCAATAAACCAAATGATCGAGCTTAAAAAATGATGTGCAGAGCTAAACAGAGAGTTCTTGACGGAGGATTCTCAAATGACTGAGAAACACTTAAATGCTCAATATCCTTAGCCACCAGGGAAGTGCAAATCAAAACCACTTTGAGATTCCATCTTACACCTGTCAGAATGTCTAACATCAAAAGCACAAGTGACAACTCATGCTGGCAAGGATGTGGGGCAAGGGGAACACTCCTCCACTGCTGGGGGAGTGCACACTTTACAATCACTATGAAAAACAATATGGCAGTTCCTCAGAAAACTGGGAATCAATCTATCTCAAGACTCAGCTCTACCACTCTTGGGCATATACCCAAAGGATGCTCCATTCTACCAACAAGCACACTTGCTTAACTATGTTCATAGCAGCTTTATTTGTAATAGCCAGGAAATGGAAACAACCTAGATGTCCCTCAACCAAAAAATGGAGAAAGAAAATGTGATACATTTACACAATTGAGTGTCACTCAGCTGTTAAAAATAATGACATCATAAATTCATAGACAAATGGATGGAACTAGAAAATAATCAACCTGAGTGAGGTAATCCAGACCCAGCAAAACAAACCACAGTATGTACTCACTTGTAAACGGACATTAGTTGTTCAATAAAGGATAATTGTTTTATCCTTTATTGTAGCATGGTTATGCTACAAGCCGCAGACTCAGAGAGTCTAGGTAACGAGGGCTGGGGTGGGATGGGGGATGAATGGCTCTCCCTGGGCAGGGGAAATAATAGATTTTGCCTGTGGACTGGGGGAGGGTGGGGATGGGAGCAGGAGTGATCAGGTTGGGGGAGGGTGGAGGGAGAGAATGCATGGAGGGATGACTGGAATTGGGGAGCACCTGGGGAGCAATGGAATCTGTGGAAGTGACTCTGGCAAAGACTCTTAGTAATGGGGAATCCAGAGTCTGAATCAGCCATCTTCTGTAGCCAGGTAAGGCTTCCAGCGCTGGGACTGGGACAAGAACCCAGCCACAAAACCTTCAACCTCCCATTTGTCCCACCTGCAAGATGTGCTGCGGTAATGGTGGCACACGACTGGTCCAACTTCAGGCCCACCTGCACCAGCGCCTAGGACTTCACCATTGGTACCAACTCTCCTGGACCAAGGACACCTACCAACTAAAATCTGGTTTTATCTGCTACTGTGTCCCCATTATACACCCGAGCCTCACCTGTACAACCAGGGCACTTCTCCGTCCCCTTCTTTCGGGCGGTTAATGACTCTTCCCATGGTTAGTCCCATTTATAGGGTCAATAATATTTTTTTTTCCTCCTAGCCACCTGCCTTCTCATCTCCCTCAAGAAACAGCTGCCCGAGGTCTCCAGGCTGGCAGTAAACAGGATGCTGCTCCAGCCACACCTCTCGCTGAACGTGAGCCCACCAACTCCCAGGTCTCCTCTCTCCCAGGTCGTCCCGTGTCAGCCGGAAGCAGCCAGATTTGAACTGGTGCTCCTTTATCCAAGGAGTCTAAAATGTTTGATTGAGGGGCTTCACCTCAGCTCACTGGCACCCCCTTATCCAAAATGCCTGGAATGGTAAAAAAGTGTCACTCCAACTCCCTAACACACCTTTATACAAAAAGTCTGGATTGTTTGCCTGGGGGCGTCATCTGGCCCCATGAAGGGTCATAAAGCCCACCAATGGCAACCTCTCCCCAGGGAAGGTCAAGACCACTCCCACAGGCTATTTAAACTGCACCCCCCATGAACACGTGGTCTCCAGGTTTCACTGGTCTCCCCTTTCCTCTCTTCCCCTCTCCATGCTTTCCCGGGGCCACCTGGGAGCATTGCTTTAAACATGGGCGTCTTTTATTTGGTCTAATTCGGTCTGATTGGAATTATTTGCATCGGCGGAGAGGCTAAAATGAAATAGCTAACATTTTCTCCAAGCACTTTCAGAAAGCTCAGTCAGAAGGTTGTGGGGCTTTGTTGGTTTGCTTTTTTTTTTCTTTTAAATTCAGACCACTTTTTTTTTTTTTTTTTTGTAATAATAAAAATTGAGTTCTTGCTTCAGAGACGGGGGTTAAAGAGAGGCGATTTTATCTGGAGACCGTGACTGCCACCTGGTGGATATTAGTTGCGCAACTGCACAAAGGCTCTGCTTTCACCATTTCCTTCAGTCTCTCAGGGAGTCCTTAGAAAAGCAGTTCAGTTAAAGAGGAGACAGAGGCAACTACAACACAGTGTACAGGAGCAATTACAGAGACAGTCTGAAAATAGGGTGAAAGAACGCAGGCGCTGGAGCCTCGCTACCTGCATCTAGAACTTCCTCTCTGTGGCCCTGGCTGAGCTATTTAACCACTCCTCCGCTACCTCTCCCTTATCTATAAACTGGGGCCAGTATCATTCTCCCTCATCCAAGGTTTTGGCTACCCATGGTCAGCTTCAGAGAACACGAAATGCAAAATCCCGGAGTAAAGTCACATTTACACCATGAGTCACTTCCGGTAGCATGACTCTGGACACGAGTCCCTTTGTCCGACTCACACAGGTGTATCCACATGCCACCTGCCTGTTTGTCATCCCAGGACTTCAGCACAGCAGGGATCATTTCAGACAATCCTGTTTTACTCAACAGTGGTTCAGTAACGTGCAAGGGTGGTGACTCTGGTTACTCGGATGTGCCAGCGTGAAGCCATACAGCGCTTTGAATAAAAGGGAGTTGATCACATGTGTACGGAAAGGAGGGAACAGGCTCTGTGTGAGGTTTGCTACTATCCAAGTTTTCAGATAGCCAATGGGGCATCTTACAAGGCACAGCCTGTGGATAGAGGAGCCGCAGTGCCTGTTACAGGACAGTTGTGAGAATTAGATGCTCCATGGAAGCTCCTAGCACTGATCTGCATCTCAAAACCTGCTCAGCAAATGCCCCTTGGTGGTGGCCCAAGGCCCTACCTGCTGTTGCCTGCCAGGGAGGAGGCCGCCCCATGAAGGAGGTCCAGAGACTCCATAAGTGACCCTGCATCACCTTCTCCTCTCCTTGGGCTCCCCAGCTCAGCTCCCCAACCCCCTACAAAATCCTTCCTGCCACACATTCAGAACTCCAAGACTCTTCCACTGGTTCCTTCTGGCTCTGAACTCTGAAGCGCTGCTCACTGACTACTGGGGATACTCCAGGGCCTGAATATTCCTACAAGTGGCCTCATGCTTCCTCTCCAAAGTCCTGCTCTCGACCTAACAGAGACTGTCCAGCTGCCCCAAGAGGCCTGGGGACCCAGGATAGTGATCTCACAATCCCACACCTCAGCCTCTGTCTTGGAATCCCCAGAGCTGCACTCAGCCATCCAGGACCACACGCCTCTCTCCCTGCCCCTTCCTGTCTGGGACTATCTAGCCACACCCACCAGCCTTACACACAGGACCTCCAGTCAACACACAAGAGTGGGTACATTCTGCCTGTGTTTTTGGCCAACACATAATGTTTAAATAAATAGTAAATAACCAGCAACATAACTCCAGATGATGCACTATAGAAAAACAAGACAGCATGGCTCCCTCCCTAAGAATCGCCAGTCCTACAGTGTAGTCTCAAAGGAGAGCAACTAAGACAAAACGCAGGCCCCAGAGTTCAAAAGGACAGTTGTACACATGTCCAACAGATCAAAGGAAACACAGGTAAGTCCCGGAATGAATGTAAAGGGGACACTAATGAGCTGACTGGAGCTCCAAACCAAACCAACGCAAAAGACCGTACAACAACTGAACGCAATGAAGATACAGCGTAACCTTGGTGTGATGCTCTTCCAGCTGGGCTATTTCAGTGCTATGCAGGCAAGGCAGCAGTCAATAGAGAGACAGAAATACTGAAGGGGAAAGAAGAAAAATGAAAAATTCAAGTAAAAAGTTCAGTGGAAAGTCTTGCCTAAAGAGTGGATCATGTAGAACATAGATTAGCAAGGCCTGAAGGCAAGAAAGGGGAACCAGACTATTCAAAGAAAATAATAAGAATGTAAAAAGCCCATGAATAGAATATTTTGAATCTTTGAAGCACCATGAATAGACCAAATCTATAAACCATAGGCATAGGAAAAGGAGGATTCCAGGGCTGGGACAAAGAAAATATCTCCAATAAAATTATAGAAAAAAATTTCCCAAATCTAAGTAATTGATGTCTATCAAGGTCTAAGAGACACATAGGACACCAAAGAGACAGTACCAGAAAAGTAGTTCCACATGCTATATTCTTGTCAAAATATTAAATATGCAGAACAAAGGAAGGGTGTTGAATGCTGCAGAAAAGAAAGCCAAAGCCACATTGAAAGGCACACCCGTCAGAATAACAGCTGACTTCAAAAAGGAAACTTTAAAAGCCAGAAGAGCTTGAAGTTTGTGATTTAAGTCTTGAAAGAGCACAGATGCCAAGCCAGACTACTTACCCAGCAGAACTATCTGTCACAATTGAAGGAGTAAGAGGAAGATCTCTGCATGATGCAAACAGGCTAAAGACAGTGGCGAAGGCTACAGAGAATGCAGGGAGGAAGACTTCAGAAGGGATGGGAGGACACGCTCATCCAAGAGTCTTCAGTGGAAAATATACACCATGCTAGGATAGGTGCTGAGATCAAGAAAACAAGTACAGTAAAAATCAAAATAACACAGGATATACTATTTGGTGGGAGTCTCCAGCTCACCCCTATATGATCTGGAAAGCCCCATTCCTCTCTCTCTCTCTCTCTCTCTCTCCAACCCTACCCTCAGAGAATCTCCAATAAAGAAAAGGCTCCAAAAAGCCCAGTTCAGCATTGCAACTTCCTCCCCTGTTGCCACCAGTAGCCCAAGGCCCTGCCTACACATTCCAGCTTTTGATCAGACTTGGTCAAACTCAGCATGTGGCAGACATGATCTCTCTTTCCCTCCCTCCCTCCCTTCCTCCCCTCCTTCCTTTACCCTCCCTCCCTCTGTCTCTGTCTCTGTCTCTGTCTCTGTCTCTCTCTCTCTCTCTCTCTCTCTCTCTCTCTCACACACACACACACACACACACACACACCAGTCTAGAGGCTATATAATCTCCCTGCTTTAGTTCGGGCATGTGGCTCCTCCAGCCTCAATCTCTGACACTAAAGAACACACCCAGGAGTTGCTTTTCTCAAATAAGCCTGTTGTTATATTTTTTCAAATTGGCTTGATCTGGCTTAATGCATCAGAGTAGAAAGTATTATTGGGCTACAGAAAACACAGTTACCGTTCCAAAATTCAGGGAAGAGAGCATAGCAAGGAAATACTGTACCAAAGCAAGACCAAAAGTCATCTGGGCAAACTCTGTAGGGCCCAGTCATGGCAGGCTCGGTAGAGAGCTCAGTTTCAGATTACCCTACCTGGTTCCATGGAAGATCATAGACTGAGACCACCTGGGCACCACCCAGGAAAAGAACATACAAGGGAAAAGTACCCAGTGTTCCAAAGGAAATTCCTAGCGTTCCAACCATTTTGAATGGGATCACCTGATGTCCCTTGGCACAGCACAGACCCATCCCTTTCACCAAGACACCCCTGGATAAGTGCCAGCCAATCAAGCCAATCTAGGCCAAACCATAGAGATCCCTCACTGCAATCTCTGCTATGATAAAAAAAAAAAAACCTCACCCCAAATGAGCTTGAGACTCTCTGGTCATGCCAATGAATTAGACACAGAGAGAGTCCAGGTTCGAAATTGAATAAAGGCAATCTTTGCTTTTACATACTGGACTTGGTCTCCTTGTTGGTTTTCGGGGGACTCTACGATCTTGGCATAACATTGGGGACTCGTCCAGGATCCACTGGGACCACTGCCCTGTTGAACCTTTAGCCGGCCAGTAAGTTTTCTGTGTTTATGTTTCATTTACGGTCTTTCTGTTTTGGCTATCCTTCTGTAGGTGGTCCCAGAGTCTGTATGAGCCTGTTGATGGTCTGAGCAGACACGCACAAGATCACAGGCAGGGCACCTGAGAAGACATTCTGGGGCCCATCTCTACGGGAATGAATTCCTCTGGTTAATTTGGGTTCCAGGACTCTTCTGTATGAAATTAAATTCCTCTGGTTTCTGTAGAAAGATGAGCGGGTCACAGAACAGAACAGCCTGAGGCCGTTGTCTTTACTTCAGTTTTGCCTCCAGGTACCTGGAGGAGTCTGTGCTGCTCTGTGTACTGTTTTGGTTTGTTCTTTGATTTGTCTTCTTTCTGGCTTATGAAACTGATATAACTCAAAGCATGACTCTTTTGACTTTGATACTGGATCACTTATAGGACTTTAGAGATAGAGCCATAGCGTAGGGGTTGAGACTGAAAACAGGGATATATTTTCCTGAAAGGGATGAGACAAGCAACCTCTACCCACACTGGACATTCCATTGAAAAGAGGCAGCCTTGGCCCATACTGTGGGGCAAAACAGGTGAGCAGGGCCAGGCTTACCCAGACATGCCATACAAGCATGGGCTGCAAGACAGCACACTTATGTGGATGGGTCTCCCATAACCTGCCCTGGGGACTGCCCACCTCAACTTCTGGCCAAGGTTTGGTTCCGCAGGTGGGTTGCAGGGAGTCATTGCCCACGGTTGTGAAGCTATGGTGGCCATGTTAGCATGTTACAGTTCAGACACCTCACTTTACTAGGGCTGCTTTGGTCATTTAGATCCCATGGGTTGTAAATATCTGTCATCAATTAAAGGGATTGTTATAAATTATTAATGGTTAGGGTAAAAAAAAAAACAACTACTACTACTACTAGTCTCAGGAGCTTCATGCTGATACAGGTTTTTATGAGTTGATGAAAATTTAAAGTTATTTGACCATATTAGGTTAATTCTGGTTGAAAAGTACTATTTGTCTTGTTGGAAAGTTTTGTCTATTTCTCAAGGAAGCTGTGTATGATTATTTTATTGGATAGTTTTGTCTGTGCTTTCTGGTGTGTTTATAAGTTTTTGCTGCAAATATGAAATTGAAGCAAAAATGGTTTGGATATTTCTGCTATCAGCAACCAGTCACCACCCACTGCTGCTGTGGCTGCATTTATGGTCAGGCTCAGAATTTGTCTCTGAGTTCTGGTCACTGGATTCAGGCTAGCAGGAGTTCAGACATCTTTTGATATAAATAATGTTAAAACTGTTTTGTGCTGTTCTTTATTGAAAAGCTGGCTCTAGAGTTGGATGATGGCTCTTCCTTCCCTATACTCAGGCATGCTTATTCAAAAGTTTCCTCTGTGTCTCTCTGTCAGTCTTAGCCCTTGACACAATGGCAGGGAGAAGAAAACAAATAGAACAGCCACAAAAAAAAATTAGACTTGGTTTATGTAAACATTCTCTATTTTAAAATTCATAAGTTTACTTTATTAGATATGGTTAAAAATCCGTTAAAATTAAAACTAATTTAAAAAGTTAAAAGCTAGTAACAGTGGAAATTGATAATTTAAAATCTTCACATGGGTAATTTAAAGGAACCATATGACATGATTTCAATTTGAATTGCCATCATTTTTTAGTCAGTCGTGTGGCTGGTTGCCATTTTGCTGAAGTTAAAGAAAAATGTGGATGTCACAGGATTTCACCACCATTTTTATTAGAGGTGACCATGTGAAATGGGTCTAACTAGGAGACAATAAAAGATCTCTAAGATAATATTGATTAGAGTGGATTTGTATATGATAATTCATGTCCTGTCCTAAAAACAAGTGATGATGGAAGTTAGAAAATAATCCCACACTAGTTCAGAATTCTGTATAACAAAAGGGTTATTTATTTAGGGGTAGACTCACAGATCACAGTCCTAGATCACAGTCCTATGCATGAATAGGGAACAGGAACCAAATCCAGCAGCCAGAAATGAGAGCT
Organism: Myodes glareolus; assembly: GCF_982192425.1. NCBI lineage: Eukaryota > Metazoa > Chordata > Mammalia > Rodentia > Cricetidae > Myodes > Myodes glareolus. The sequence goes on from NC_142034.1 coordinate 92,905,290, forward strand.
GGAAGCAAGAGAGCAAGCATGTGCTTTACAGCTGCATTTATAGTATAAAAGACTATGCCCAAATGGACTGATATCTTAAAGGCTATTGGCTGAAGGTGCTCCCACAGCATCTTCCCCTTTTGTTTAAATAAGAAAGTTTCAATACAAAACTATGTATACTAGGAACAGATGTCAAGTATAAAGTTAGAATTGCAACCAGCATAAACAATATTAAGCAAGGAACATATCCTAATGTTTTAATAAGCATTCTATCCTAAGGAGTCTAAGTCTTGTATTGGAAATGGTTTGACTAGATCATAAGAGGACAGTAACTATGACTATCTAATTGTCAACCCCATTGAAAGTCTAAGAAGGGAGATAACTTTAATTGAGCAGGCAGGAAGTGCAGTCAAGCAGCTTCCAAAATGTGCAGTAGATGACAAAGACAACTGGCTACCTGGGCAATCACCCAAAGTCTCATTTTTACTGTTGAAGCAACCAACTTTGGCCAAGGCGTAGAGTAACTGACAGGCCATTTTCAGAGGCAGGAAATTTTTCAGAACCGTCTTGCCCTGTCTTGACAAGGTTTGGCCATCTTTTTTCTTGTATTCTGCTTGTCCAGTCTGAACATCATGCACTTTGTCAGTAGTCAAGGCATGGGCAGTTCCTTGCCCAAAGACCAGTTGTGCCAAGAAGAAGACAAACTCCAAGTGTAGTGTCTTTGATGCTCAACAATCTCTCGGGAATAGATTGGTGCTGCCAGGAGCAATCTTGGCACATCAACAGAATCCTAAGTTATTTAAATGCCATGTTCTACAGATCTTTTAAGTGGTTGAAGATTACCTATCTATGCAGAATACAATCTCTATGTATCTAAAGAAACTAATTAGTCTGACTAAAAGGATGACAAACATAAATGACTATTGACCTATAATACTTAATACCAATGTAAATTAAAGATTAAGATTTCATATCAGAATATCAAACAATCTTTAAACAACTGTGCAGTAAAGGAGGACAATGACCTCAAAATGTAAACAATGTATCTTGATCAGAGGTAGAAATACAATATGATAAATATATACTAAAATTTTATCAATATACAAAATGCCTTAAACAGAGGTAGAAACATGCATGCATACAATCTGACAAAATAACTTTGCATAGGTGTACAAATATATAAACAGAAATATGAGCATATTCAATATAACAAATATAATTTAACTGTATCTATACCAGTAAAAATTGTTCATAAGTAATAACTCACAAGTATTCAATATATTATTCACTATTATTATTATTAGTGTGAATAAATTCAAATTAATCTACCTATTATCCCATCAATTTTCCCTCTTTTTGAGATCTCTGTGCCTAAATAATTTCCACCCCAACCCCCAACCCTATGTGAGTAATAATCATCCCTAAATGGTATCTCTAACTGTGAAGACAAACTTTGTTAGGAGAGGGGACTTCATCTTCTAGAATTACTGCCAGCTGTCATGGGGGCAATGCTGTTTCTATGGGATTCTGTAAAAGTAAAATGATGGTTAAGTTTCAAGATTGCTGCTGTTTTGTATAATTGCAAATGGTCTCTGAGTAGTCAATATGGTTTTTCTGAAGTTCTTCTTTAGAGTTCTGGCTAGAATGTTGTAAGAAGGTACACCATTTCTGCAGCTGGTACCCCCAAAACAGTCTCATAGTAGTGCTATCAGCATCATGACATCACATCAACCAGATGGAGTCATTGTTGTAGGGCCCCATCTTCTTTCTGGAAGTTTCAAAGGTTGCTGCAGAAAAATCTACTGTTCATGGTTGAAAACTTAAACATCATTCATATAGACATATATTCAATGAAAGATATAATATAGACAAAATGGGCAGAGAAAAGTAAAATATTTCTTTCAAATCTATCTGCTCTCTGGACTATACCAGATGATTCCTGACAGACAGAAATTCTGAATTTTTCTTTTAACAACGTGATTGGATTTACAGAAGGATAGCCATTGTCCAACTCTAAAGCCAGTTCCAATTTTTAAGTAGAGATGTATACATGTCCAGTTAATCAAATTTTACCATGCAGATGATACAGCATCATAAGTCAGATTTCTCTTTGCTTGGTGATCCTTTCTGGGTAATTATCTTTTCATTTTTAGGCATCTAGATGTCCAAGGTCTCTCAACTCTTTGGAGATGGGTATTTTCCTGCAAAGACAAGAACAGAACCCTGCCCCAACCCTTATGAGGTTTCCTTACCATTTGTATGGTTGTCATCATTGTGGATGAGCTGCCATTTCTCTTTCTCAAGAGGTTTCTCTTTTTTCAAATTGAATATCAATTTTGAGGGTATTCATAGCTTTTCTTCTCCTGTGGGAACAAGAGCAAAAACCCTTCCTCAACATAGCACATCTCCTGGTTTTCATTGTGAGGTCAACACAGCCTTGAAATATACTGGCTGATTTAATTCAGAAGTTTTTTCTAATTATCCAACATCCGTGTTGCTGTTGTTCCTTTCTCATTAGCATTAAGAAATTCAAGGTTAATAAAGCATATTGCAATCTATTTCTGGGGGTATTTTCCATCCCTTTCTGTTTCTTTAGCATATTCTTTATAGTTTGATTTGATCTTTCTATAACTGCTTGACCTGGAGGATTGTTTGGTATACCTGTAATATGCTTTCTATTATAATAAGCAAAAACTGCTTCATTTTCTTAGACACATATGCTGGATCATTGTCTGTCTTTTTTGTGCAGGTATACCCATGATGGCCATAACTTCTACTAAATGTGTGGTTACTGAATCAGTTTTTTCTGAGTTCGAGGTAGTTGCCCATTTAAAACCTGAATAAATGTCAGTAGTATGGAGTACATATTTTAATTTTCCAAATTCTGTGAAGTGGAACATATCCATCTGATGGATCTCATTCCTTTGAATACCCTTTGGGTTACTCCTTGCAGGTAATGATATTTGGCTATAGAAAGAGCAAGTAAGTCACCTCTTTATAATCTCTTTAGCTAGTTACCTTGTAATAGAAAACTCTTTGAACCTTTGCTATTGACATGATGTTTCTTATGAAATTCTGAGACCTTCAGCACACTTCCAATCAATAATCAGTCAATTTTTGCATTACCTTGAGCTAGAGGACCTGGCAGACCTGTATGGAATTGGATGTGGGACAAAGTCTATTCCTAATTATGATATCTTAAACCTAAATTAATAAAGAAGTCAATTCTGTATCATCTTGTATAAATTCAGTGGTTTCAATATGCAAGACAACTCTTTTTGAGAGGTTATTTAAAAATCCCTTAATACCTTAAGAATAGCATAAAACTCTGCCTGTTGGACAGAATTATGAGGGCTTTGTTTTACCTTACTTAATTCTTCTTATTTGTAACCTGACTTTTCTGATTTATTTGCATCAGTATAAAAATGTATGGGCTCCAGTTATTGGTGTATTATATACAATTTGGGGAAGAATCCAAGTAGTTCTCTTTATAAAGTTAATTCTATCACTTTTGAGATAATTGCTATTAATTTCTCCCCCAAAAAATAGCACAAGCTCTTTGCCATGGTTCATTGTCTTCCCATAATTTTTAAATTTCATCAGTAGTAAAAGGCACTATAATCTCTGCTGGGTCTATACCTGCTATTGGTAAAGTTTTGATTTTTCTTTTATAATGAATTCAGAGACTTTTTCCACATAAATTTTTAATTTTTTACTTGGTTTATGTAGTAAAAAAAAATCTATTCTAAGATAATATCTTCCTTCTGGATTAAAATTCCTGTAGGGGAAATTCTGGAAGGCAATATGACTAGAATACAATTAATATTTGGATTCACTCTATCTACATGTGCCTCCTGTAATTTCTCTTCAACAACTGTCAATTCTTTTTCCGCTTCAGCTGTTAATTCCCTGGAACTATTTAAGTCTTTGTCATCATCTAAGGTTTTGTTTAAATGAATTATGAGATCAGGTGTTAACCCAACAGCCAGTCACAAACTGGAAATGTCTCCTAACAACCTTTGAAAGTCATTAAGAGTCCACAATTGGTCTCTCCTAATTTGTACCTTTTGTGACTTGGTTTTCTGCAAACCTATTTATAACTTAGGTAATTGACAAAATCTCCTCTCTGTATTTTTCCAGGAGCAATTTGTAATCCCCATTTTGGCAAAACTTTCTTTACTTCTTCAAACATTTTTTCTAAAGTATCCATGTTTGAATCAGATAGCAAAATGTAATCCATGTAATGGTAAATTATAGCCTTAGGAAATTGCTTCCGTATTATTTCCACTGGTACAGGGTAGGGCTATTAAGCATTCCCTGTGGGAGGATGGTCTACTGGTATCTCCTAGTAGGCTGAGAATTATTGTAAGTAGGCACTGTGAAAACAAACTTTCTCTGTCCTTTTCTTGTAAAGGTATAGTGAAAAAACAATCTTGTAAATCAATAACTATAAGAGGCTATCCTTTTGGTAATAGAGAAGGTAGGGAATTCCAGATTGTAGATGACACATAGGTTAAATAATTTTGATGACAGCTCTTAGATCTGTCACCATTCTCCATTTTCCAGATTTCTTTTTAGCAACAAATACAGGAGAATTCCAAGGGCTGGTTGATTCTTCATATGGTGAGCATCTAAGTTGCTTCTGTACCAGTTGATCTAAAGCCTGCAGTTTGTCTTCTGTTAAAGGTCATTATTTAACCCATATGAGTTTCTCAGTTAACTATTTTAAAGGCAAGGCTGTTAGTACCTCTGAAGGTTTGCTAGTTGCTTTGTGTTCTTCTATAGCCTGAATGGCTGGTGAACTTTGTTTAAGATATTTTATAATATCTTTCCCAGAAACATGAGTTTTGGGGACTGCAGGAATGTTAACCTGGGTATTCCATTGATGCAATAGGTCATAGGACCATAAATTTACTGCAATATTAGCTACATATGACCTCAGCCTTCCTCTCTGCCCTTCTGGCCCTATGCATTCAACCTGCCTCATGCTTTCTTTCACTTTAGATAGGGTTCCAATTCCTAGGAATTGAATATCTGCCTCTTGAAGAGGCCAATCTGGATACTAAGATTCTGGAGTAATGATACTTACATCAGAACCCATGTCTAGTAATACCTCAATTACAATGTCATTTATATGCATTCTTAGTTTTGGTCTTTGATCATTTATAAAAGTTTTCCAAAATGTACATTTTCTATTTTCTACTGGAGTTTTTGATTTATCCTCCACGTCTATTTCATCATCTAGAACAGTATTTTTTTTTTTTACAGTAAGCACTGGATTGTTTAATTTTCCTGGTGAGACATGTTTTTCACAGTGACTGGGAATAACTGAACCTTGTTTAACATGGGGGACTGTGAGAGGCCCCCCAAGGAGTTTCCCAGTGGTATTGGGTTGCTTTGTCTGTCTTTTGCCAACATACATTCATTGGTCCAATATCGTCCTTTGCCACACTTCCTACATATATGAGAAGATGAGTCCTCCTATTCTTGCCATTCCTAGAGGAGACAGTATTCCTAGGAATTCCTTTTCTACAGTCCCTTTTTATATGTCCTATTCTACCAGAATTAAAACATTTGACATTTTGGTGTTCCCTCATTTGGAAATCGCTTCTCCTACCCAATCCTCAGTACTATAGTCAAATATTTCAACATTCATTGTAGGCAAGATCCATTTATCTATTAATCTTTAAAGGCTCAAAGATCTTCTAAGTTGGCATTTTCAAAAGCCAAAGTTTCAATAAGTACACATCTAGCTTCAGGGTCTGTAACTCCTACTTGCACAGCCTTAGTTAATCTTTGCAAGAAGTCTCTAAAGAGTTCTCTCTGGCCCTGTTTAATCCTAATATATAATTCAATTCTCCTTCCTAGCTCCTGAATTCTGTCCCAAGCATTTAAAGTTGCTGTGCTACTTAGGGCCAAGGTGTGTTCAATGTAGTGAGCCTGTTCCTGAAGATCAGAGTAATAACACTTACCAAGAATTTAATCTTGGGAAGTCTCAAATCCTTTTGCTTTCCCCTGTTCTAAATTTTTGCTTCTTCTCTCCCATAACACTTTCAAAGCAGCTGAGACCCATCTTCTAGGACCACAGAGATTAACTGAAGCCAATCATGTGGGGTAGTCTTATTGTTTGAAGCCCATGTTTTCACCATTTCCCTCACAAAAGGTGAATGTAGTCCATAAGAAACTATTGCTTGTTTAATTTCTTTTAGATCACTCATATGTATTGGTTCCCATGTATAGTCTTTGACTACCTTAGAGTACATTGTGCTAGATGGTTTTTCTGAGGAAATTACTGGAAATGCAGTTTAAATTCTGTGTAAGTCATTCTTGGGTCTGGCATGTACTGATGAAGCTAAATCCTGTCCTTGTACTTCTGTCCCTGCTCATCAATTTCCATAAATTCCTCAATCTTTTCCATTCTTTTTACTACTGCCTTTTGTAAAGTCTGAATCTCCTGTCCAGTGTTCTGTTTTAAGGCCCTCACTGAGGATTCCAAGGTATGAAACTTTTCCAGTAAAGATAACATCTCATCCTTGGACATAATTTTGTTGGTGTGTATATTACCTTCCTGGAGAAATACCTTAACTGTTAATCTATCATAACTTTTCAAAGATTCTGATTGTTAAATTCAACAATACAAATTCTTTCAGATAATTCTGTCAAACTGATGATATTTCTCTCCATAGTATTGATCTTCTCAACTAGCTGGCTATTATTAGTCTATAAAACTTTATTATTTCTAAAAGTGCCTCATTCTTGGTCCTTATCAAACCATTTTTAATGAGATAATATGAAAAACTAAACTAATTTCTAAAATCAAATAAAGGGATGTGATAGGGGAGTTCAGCCAATCACATTCTGTTTTTGGGGGCATGCCGCCCTCAGGCTAAAGCCTGCCTATAAACCTAGCAAGCGCACTCTGCTAGCCTCTCTTTTCCCCTGGCTCCTGCGTCCGAACGGATCATTTGGATTCTGGTGTAAGCTGTTGTAAGTCTTACTTCTGTTTATTAAAGCTGTATATTTTGTATCAAGATAGTCTGAGGACTTTTCATTACCAATCGCCCTACGGCTTCAGGGATGTAGAAGGAAAATCACATAAGCCTTCCAGAATACCATCCATAGTGTAAGAAAACTAATTATTCGACTCCTGGATAGTTATGTTATCATAATTGTAATTTTTGTAATATGTAATTTTTGTAGTTTTCCAGATCTTGCCTGTTGTAAGATCTGAAGGCAATTACAATGAATTGGAGTAGGTGTAATAATTGTTATTGGCCAGCAGGTGTCACAGTTGTGGCCACGTGGCCAAGAGATGCTAGCAGCAGTGAAGAGCATGTGTTGCTTACTTAGTTACTGAAAAAAATACTTTGTTTAACAAATTAAGAGCAGTTATTAAGGCCATCAAATGATTCTGAGAGTTAAGGCCCTGGATTTAAAAAAAACTCAGAGCAAGTTGCCAACTGTGCACAGTGGGGATGGCAGGCAGCAATGTGTGGGCCAGCGTGTAATACACTGAGTGGCAGCATGTGGGTCGCAAGCTGGGGAGTGCTGAACAGCAGCCTGCTGTATCTGAGTGCTGGCTAGAGCCACAGGCAGGAGAGTCAGTGCCCAATGTGCCATGTGGCTGGCAAACTGATCCCAAAAGGGTGGGCTGGTTCACACGTTCGGGAGTCAGATGATGATGGAAGTTACAAAATAATCCCACACTAGTTCAGAATTGCATATAATAAGGGATAGACTCACAGATCACAGTCCTAGATCACAGTCCTCTGCAACAGGAACCAAATCTAGCAGCCGGAAGTGAGAGCTGGAAGCGAGAGAGCTTTACACTTTACACTTTACAGCTGCATTTATAGTATAAGAAACCACACCCAAGTAGGCTGGTATCTTAAAGGCTATTGGCTGAAGGAGCTCCCATAGCAAGCAAGGTTTATAAAAAAATAAAATGTAAAAGATTAAAGCTACACCTCAATGCTTTTACACTCAAGAATGTACCTTACTCTGGCAGCTAAACTTTATAATTTAGAAGTCACCCGGGTGATAATGGTTTTAAAGACATAAAGGGACCATAGGGAACAGCTGAGGTTTACAAATGTATGGTAGACTATAGTACTAAAGAGTTCAGTTATAAGGATAGACCTTAACAGTTTCAGAAATGTCAGTGCCAGGTGATGTTCACCAGAAGCACCAGTCATAGTGAAATGGAGCAGGCTGAGATCTAGAAGGCAGGCTATGTATATGCTACCAAGGGTGGGCTTGAGGTGATCCAAGCCTCTCAAAAAGAAAGAAAGGAGGTACTTTATTTTTGATATTGCAGGAAGATATTTAAGAGATTTTATGGGACAGCTGTGCTTATAAATGTTTTATATTGTTAATATTTGAGCTTAAAATAAAAGGCTAAAAATTAGAGTCACAGCAATAAGCACATAATGCTAACCAGAAACTGGGAGGTTCATTTCTTGTGATACAACAAGGCAATGAATGACCTAAGCAGTCTGGCAAGGTCTTGGAGCAGCTTCTAAGCCTTTGGGTCTCAATGCTTGGAGGTTGAAAAACCTTCTTACAGAGGTAGCCTAGGGCCACCTGAATGTCAGATATTTGCATTGATAACAATAGGAAACATTTTATAGTGGGGGCTACCACAACATGGTAAATAATATTAAAAGGTTAAAACATTAAAAAAATTAAAACCAGTGGTTTCTAACCAGTGGTTTAGAAAATGTCTACCCTTACTCAAGGTCTACTCAGCCTTCAGAATGTATGTCTAGCCTCCTTGACTTTGCTAACTTTTCTAGGCTTAAGTAATTTGGCTAAAATAAGTCATATAAATGATCTGTGTTTCACTAAAAAAAAAAAACTTCAATTCAAAATCATCATTTTAAAGTCAAACCTGACAGAAATATAATGTAAAGTACTAGTCTTAAAAAACTGCTAACCTATTGTATTATTTTAAGGAATACAAGTTAATAGCCATCCTTATAAATGATAAAGTTTGTTAATTGTAGCCATGCTAAGTACTACTGGTATAATTAATTACAGGTATAAACCTTAATTAGCTTTTAAAAAGTAACTAAAAACAAAGTTGTCTATTCAGATATACCTGGGCAGCCCTCAGATACTTCAGAGATCTTTAGAATATGGCATTTAAAATGTTGATTAAAAAGCTTATTATATCAGACAGAGACTCCCAGATCCTAGCAGTGACCCAAGGTCTCCAAAGAAGATTATAGGGTACTGTGGTGTCTCCAGCTGGATTATGATGATGCTGACCACTGGGCTAGATGCCCCAATGGAATACCTGCTGCCAGGACCCAGCCCAGACTGTGAACAAGCAGTAGGACACTGGAGAACAAACTGAACTCCTTTTGCCTAGACAAAATAAGGTCAGTCTTACCCATGTTCCTCCACAGAAAAGACTCTTCACCTGATGAAGACTGATGCTGTTCTTCTGAAACTTCTGCCTCCAACATTATGGAAACCTTGACACAGCCTACTGGTCCCTGTCATTCTTAATAGATTTGGAAGCTGTTTGATCTATACTCAGGTATAATTTATCCTTCTTTGATCTTTGATAGTATTGACGGCTGGGCTAGCTATAATTTTGTCAGCTTAGCAGCATGTAACCAGTTTCTTCCACAAGGGTATAGTCAGCTTATTCGCTCATTTTATATATAAAAATCAAGCCTTGATATGGGTCTATAAAAGGTCTGAGGATAAAAACTTATAAGTTTTAAGTTCCTCAAAAAAATTATTTGAGATATAAATGCAAGTTATAAATAAATAATTTAAGATTTAAAAATATTTTAAATTGTTTTCCCCTTATATGGTATAAAAGTTCAGAGTTTAGCATTTAATAGAGTTCTGAAAAGTTAGTAGAAAAATGACTACTTACTGCTCAGTCACAAACTCAAGATTTTGAATTTATTTTGGTTGCCATCTAAATATAAACTTAAAGATGCTTCTCAACAGGTCAAAGCTATCTCTGTTCATTCTATACCTGGCTCTCAGGACAGAAAAAAAAATGTGCAAAACGTACATGTTTCTAACCCAAGTCTGCAGTTTCTGCTAGGACTCAACTGAGTCCACTCCTGCTGTTTTATAGACACCCATTACCTGCTTTTTCTGCTATGTAGATTTCAGTACAGATTGATGACACTAATATATCTAAAACTGTTATGTCCTTTTGTAAAGTAAAAATTCATATAGACTTCAGAAAAAAGCCTGGATCTACTTCTCTCAGGTCAAAAGGATTCCAGATAAGTGCAGCCTAAATTTTCTCCACCTGTCTATTCCTGAAGATGACATTTTTCTCTCTCCTGGTCTTGGGACCCCTCCCCTTCCCACTTTCTAAGACTATGAACCTGAAAGTTTCAAATGTAATATTTTCCTTTAAGCTCATAAATGTTAACTTCTGTTCCTAGCTTAAACTGTCTCAACAGGTTTACATATGGCTGACAGGCACATCCAAGCATCAGCTGTTGACTACAACCTGCCACAAATGACTGCGAGCCCTGGACCTGCTGAAAGCTGATGTGGACCAGTTCAATCTATGTGAATGATCCCTGCTTCTTCAGTGCAGTCAACAAATGAGATGCTTCTGATAAATGCCCTGAATTTCCCTCCTCATCTTTGACTCACCTTTCAGTCTTCTTGGGCCCTGAATCCAATATCCCAGTGTCAGCTCCAAATAGTTACAGAAGAGAACACTTTGTTCCGCACGCCCTGCCCAAAATAGATTGAAATATTGAAACAAGGGGGAACTCCCTGGCATGGGGGAAAATGACTACCTATAATATCCATTGACATATGAGGAAATAAGCCAAGCGTTTTAAATTAATGGATTTATTAACTAAAATGGTTCTACAATAAGATAAGACCCTTTAGTTATTTATGCAGAACCAAAAAGGTCATTCAGGATTATAATTTGCTTGTACTCAAAGATCAGAGCTACAGGACCTGATAGCAGAGGATGGTCACTCACTGCCCGACAAAAATCTGTTAGTTAATGGGTCTTAGGTCCCAATACCATCCCCTTAAACCCCTGGGCAAGTGGGACCAGTGATTGGGTCCTGTCATCGGTGCTTGTGAAGGGAGAATGTGGGGCCCAGCCATGGCAGGCTCAGTGGAGGTTCTGAGTTTCAGATTACCCTACCTGGTTCCCTGGAAGACCATGGACTGAGACCACCCAGGCATCACCCAGGACCAGAACATACAAGGGGAAAGTACCCAGTATTCCAGAGGAAATTCCTGGCATTCCAACCATTTTGAATGGGATCACCTGATGTCCCTTGGCACAGCACAGACCCATTCCCTTTCACCAAGACACCCCCTGGACAAATGCCAGTCAATCATGGGTCCTAAACCTTAGAGATACTCACTGCAGCCTCTGCTATGATTAAAAAAAAATCCAACCCCAACTGAACTCGAGGCTCTCTAAATGTGCCAATGTGTTGGACACACAGAGAGTCCAGGTTTGAACTTGAATAAAGGCTCTTTGTTTCTATATACAGGACTCAGTCTCCTTGTTGATTTTTAGGGAACTCTATGATCTGGACATTGTAATGATCTGTCTTGTCCCTTTAAGAGACAAGCCACGCCTACTCCCTCCCCCATTCACTTGAGGCAGGCAGATCTTCCTTTCTGCTTGCAGCCTGAGTCTCTTCCTTTTCCCTCTCCCTCTCAAAGAGGAGAGAGCTTTGTCTCTCCTCTCTCTTCTCTTCTCTTCTCTTCTCTTCTCTTCTCTTCTCTTCTCTTCTCTTCTCTTCTCTTCTCTTCTCTTCTCTTCTCTTCTCTTTTCTCTTCTCTCCCTTCCCTTCCATACTTCCATAACCCATTAAATAAATATCCAACATCACTCTGCATGGTGTGCCTATCTGTCTGTCTCTCGCCCGCCACTGCCACGTGGCTCGTCACCTGGGACCAGCCACCTTCAGAGACCTGTGGCATGGTCTTGTGTACCATCTCTGCTTGGGACTGGCTGCTCTTGGGAACCTGCTGCCCCCTGCCTGCCACCACATGGCCTGCTGCCTGCTGCTACTTGGAGACCTGCAGCATTTTTGCCACTGCAGCTAATTGGGGATCCACAGCATTTTTACTAATCCATTACATTGGTGCCATGAGACTCGGGAGGCTTTCCCACCCTGAGCCCCTCTCCTGGGGTTGGGATCCGGAACCAGGTATTTTCTTTTCTACAACAACCACATGTTCCATATGCCTGAGCACGGTTTTGATTTTTACAGCGTGTTTCTACACACACCACCAGCTTCATTCTGGTCAGTTTAATCATTTCTCTGAACCCGAGGAATTGACTGGTGAGCTCCTAAAAATCTTCTGGTGTTTCTAGAAACAGGTGACAGCCCCCAACCATGGACAGTTGAGCCTTTTGCTGACATTCATTTATGGGTTGCTTCTTTTAGCTAAAATTGTGACTGGCCTGACCTGAGGTCAGTCCTCCCATGCTAGCACTACACACTCTGTGTGGTGCATTCGACTGGGGGCACAGGGTCCCTCAGTTTTTCCTTCTCTTTTTTTCCTTTTTCGTTTTCTTTTCTTTTCCCTCTGCCATGAAAGACTGCATGGAGTGGTCTCTGGCCTCTCTGGCTTTCGAGTCACCCTGACCAATTCCAGTTAGGCTTTAGCACCCCACCCGGGGATAGAGGATGCTCTTCCATGGGTCTTGTGGTGTTCATGCCAATTTATGCCCCACCTGTAGGGGGAGATGTCCTGGAATAGGCCTTTTGGTATTGCCATTTTCACGGCTTTTCATGGTTTAAGCTATGGGTAGCAAGCCATCCATGTTTGTACCCCCTGGGATGGAAACCTTTTAGAGGCCCTAAAACCACAGGCCTTAATGCCCTACTTCTTCAGCTCCTACCCTCACTCTGACAGTACCCCGCTAGCTCCACTTTTATGGGGGCTTTCTAACACTGTCAGTGCACAGGCCAATGGACCCTGCTACTGCTATTGCTGCCAACAAGATAGGTCAGATCCACAATGAGGTTTTTTTCAATTCCAACCTTTTGTTCCCCTCTGTGGCTTTTGGCATGGCAGCTCAGCCACAGGGTGGATCATGCCTCTAGGTCTCTCTTATTATTAAGTTTAAAATTCCTGCAGCTCAAGGATTGTGGCTTTTCCATACAACATGTGACCACTGCCATTTTGACTGAGAACCTTACCACCATATTAACTGAGGTCAGGTGACTTCGCTGCCATCTTAACTGAGAGTATACAACCTTCAGAGACCATGGAGGACCCTGAGGAGTAGCTCTAGGTGACAACCAAGTAAGTTCTCTGTCGTTTTTTAGTCAATAACTCAAGTAAAATTTCATCCTTCTCAAAGATCTCTGATGCAGTTTGACAGCTGAGAGAGGTTTTGTCAGTTTAAAAGGACAACCTCACCAAACAAATTTCAGTTAATTACAAATACAATACCTGCAAGCTATAAAGGTGTGAGGACAAATACAAGTTATCAAATTTCTCTCTCACACTGCCTTCCATAGTCTTAAAAATACTTTTCATTGTGCAAAAAATATCTGTCACAGTCATTCTGACATAAATATGCTACTATTTATACAATGTATATCTCTAAAACTTCTGTTTTTACAAACCCAAAGAATTCTTGTGAGTTCCAGGGAGCTGAATTGAAGGATCCCCCTTAAATAGGTCAAATACACCCCTCTCAATTCCCTGGTCCTAATTTTTCCCCCTAAACTTAACATTGTCCTCTGTTCTGCCAATACCTTAAACAGGTGCAAGAGACACCAGACATTTCCATACCACAAACACTGAACAGGAACAAACAGACCAGCAATGCCAAGATGTGACCAGCACCCAGCCTTCTCAGATTCCCCCCAAAGATGATGCCCACAAATAAGCAGAAAGCAGTCTTGAGAATTCACCACCCCAATTCCCTTAACCTGTGGTGCCTAATCTCCCACCTTTTTATTATTTAAAAAAAATGAGAATGTAATGATATGTTCTGTCTCTTTAAGAGACAAGTGACATCCACTCCCTCCCCTGTCTTCTGAGGCAGGAAGATCTTCCTTCCTGTTTGCAGCCTGAGTCTCATTCCTTTTTCCATCTCCCTCTCAAAGAGGCAGCTTCTGCCTCTCCCCACTTTTCCCCTTCCCCTTCTGTCTCTCCTCTCTCTCTCTCTCTCTCTCTCTCTCTCTCTCTCTCTCCTTCTTCTTCTTTTTCTTCTTCTTCTTCTTCTTCTTCTTCTTCTTCTTCTTCTTCTTCTTCTTCTTCTTCTTCTTCTTCTTCTTCTTCTTCTTCTTCTCTCTCTTGCTCTGCTCTTCTCCCCCTTCCTTTACATACTTCCATAACCCACTAAATAAATATCTAACCTCACTCTGCATGGCATGCCTATCTGTCTGTCTCTCACCTGCTGCCACCACATGACTCACCACCTGGGGCCAGTCACATTCGGAGACCTGTGGCATGGTCCTATGCACAGTACTTGCCTGGTACTGGCTGCTCTTGGGACCTGCTACCCACTGCCACCTCTTGACTTGCAGTGTCTCTGCCACTGCAGCTACTTGGGGATCTGTAGCATTTTTACTAATCCATTATAGACACAACACCTCGAAACTCTGCACTCCACGTCTGATGTCAAAATGCTCTCCACATCTCCAACCCTTTTCAACTTTGTTGACTGCAACATGTTTCTTCCTCCTGGACTGATTTTACTCCCTATTCAGCTCTCCTCCACAGGTATCTCACAACTCTGGCATCTCCAATATCTAGGGTTCTCCAAGGCAATCAGTCTTCAACTTCAAATCTTCATGCAATGGACTGTCTGCTAGGCCTCCATTCAGGGACACCCCTGACACATACCTGGCCTCAGTGGCTTTCTTTAAGTATGGAGGCAAATTCCATAACCTGTTTCTTCTATCCTTAACTCTAAAGCCAGAACTAGGTGACCAAAGCTGCCAAGTTCTGCTGCTTGCTGGGGCTGGAACATAGATCCGTCATTCAGTTCAATCTCCACCAGCTTTCTGTTTTTCGTGGTTTCCTTCATTACCTAAGCTTAGCTGTCTTAAAACTGGATCTGTAGACCAGGCTGGCCTCAAATTTAGAGATTCATCAGCCTCTACCTGCTGGGATTAAAGGTGTGCCTCACCACACCCAGTTCTAAGGATTTTTTTAATAATTTTTTTCACAAGTGGGAAGCTTAACTGGGTGGGATCTTGCCCTGAGGTTACCACTTCCTTTATCCCATTTCTAATTTGTTTATCTCCTCGAACATGGG
Organism: Myodes glareolus; assembly: GCF_982192425.1. Lineage (NCBI taxonomy): Eukaryota > Metazoa > Chordata > Mammalia > Rodentia > Cricetidae > Myodes > Myodes glareolus. The sequence goes on from NC_142034.1 coordinate 92,920,519, forward strand.
ACTTAGTTCTATTCTACTTCCTGGTGTTCTTTTTCTCCTCAAAATTTATATTTTGTAATTTACCCTACTCAGCTTGCTCCTTTTGGTTATAAATCTTTATCACATTTACTGCTAATAATGGCATGACAGAGTCTATACTAGGCTGTTTTGAGATTTCTTCTACCAATGAAATTAATCCAAAATTCTTCACTTTAGCCTGAGGCAGACTCTTTGGACAATTCATTAAGAGATGTTACAATTTTATAAATACTCAGGTGCACCTAAATTCATAAAACAAATACTACTTGACCTTGAAGCCACTGATTAATGCCAACACAGGAGCAGTGACTTCAATGACCCAGTCACACCAAGGGAGAGGTCATCTAGATAATAAATAAACAAACGAACAGAGAAACAGTGGCATTAAGGGCTACCATAGAGAAAGTGGTCTCAGCAGATACCTACAGAACATGCCACCCGAGCACAGCAGAGTACAGATTTTTCTCAGCAGTCTGTGGAACAGACTCTAGAGCAGATCACATACTAGGATGAGCACAGAAAGCTGAGATAATTTACTGCAGTCTTTCAACCCACAATGGAACAAAAAGTCATCAGCTGCCAGAAATCAATGGGAAGAGACACTACAGGAAATCCATGAACACATGGAGGTTGACTAACACATGACTGAGAAACAAATGGGACAATGAAACAATCAAAACGAAAATTTAAAAATTTCTATAATTAAATAAAAACAAAGATATTACATACAAAAACCGATGAGGCACAAATAAGGTGGTGCTAAGAGGAAGATTTATGATTTAGGTCCCTTAAATCATAAAATTAGAGACAACTCAAATTAAAAACTTAGTGATGAACCTTAAGGGAATTTAAAGATCTGTTTTGCCTTGTAAGTGCAAAGTTCATAAAATGCTTTCTTCTGTGTCCTGCAAAATGTCTGGCAGTTCTTTCATGGAGCAGGAGCCATGGACGGTCTCACCTTTAGGCAAGTTCAGCAGTCAATTCTCTGTGGGTCCTGCATGTTCAGTTTATACAGCGTACCATCAAGTAGTCCAGGCAAAAACGGTTTTTTTTTTTTTTTTAGCCCAAATGGCTAACAAACTCCAGAAGGAGCTTCTTTGATGCCCATCATCCTCAAGAAGTAGATTGGTGCTGTCAGGAACAGATGAGTCTCACTGTCATGAAAAGTCTTAAGTTCTTAAAAACATTTTAAATGCCATATTCTGTTAGTCTTTGAAAGGTTTGAAGAATACCTATCCATATAAAATTTATCTCTGTACATCTAGAAAATCTAACCAACATGACTACAAGCTTGACTATTATAGATGACTATTAACCTGTATTTTTTAATTATACGTTACATTTTAAATGAGCTGTACAAACACAATTTCTTAAGCAAATACAGATATATATATATATAACAAAATTGACCTTAAATTTGCATCAGTAAACCAAGATCCATACCAATGCAAAGTATTCATCTCTATAGCATATCCCCCTTTAAATGTAAACAAACATTTATAAACAATCATTTCAGGAATTTGGACATTGTTCTCTAGACTACTTCCTGCTGATTGGGGGTGCTGTTAATTAGGTCTTTCTGGGGTATCCTGTGTGATAGGTCCATTTCAGCCAGCAGTCCTGAAGCTGTCATGGATGATGGACCATCTGGGCCATTGTTCCTGGGGGTCTTGTTTGATTAAGCCATATTAGCTGGTAAGGAATCCACAACTTTTTATCCTCTGTGGAAACAAAGCAGAACCTCTTTTCCCAAGCAACATATCCTTAGACCCAAATTTTGAAGTCAAGATACCTTTAAAATATATATGGGTTTTGCTTAGCAGCCCATACAATGAAATATCTCTCTTTGTTTAGATCAAAGAGAGGTTTTGTTTTCACAATCAAAAAATTCAAGAAAACACAATAATATATATAATCTAGACTCTGTGTATTTGCCATCTCTACATGGCTAATTTTTTTAATCCTTTAATCTATAACTGTCTGAACTCTTTTATAATACTTTTACTATCCTTTTAAAGACTTTGTTTTATTTTGTAAAACTATTTATTTCTTTTTATAACTGTCTATATTCTTTTTCTTTCTCTCTCCCAAACCTACTTATATTTATGTAACACTAGGACCCATTTAGAGGTCTTTTTTTAAATCTCCGAGTCTGTCTTTATTGCTTAGCTGTAATCATTTTCTGACCAGGAGCACCTTTTTTTAAAAAAAAAATGCTAAGTGGTTGTGGCTAGGACTAAGGCTGCAGTGCCTTTTGGCTCTGCCCAGTCCAACATGTTTAACACCAAACTCTCCGCCCCAGCTCCAGGGATGTGGAGGGTTCACTTAGCAACCAATCAACCTGTAGCACTCTGCTCACAAACCTCATTCAAATGCTCCATAGCCAGACCTCCCAAAAGACCCAGAGCCTTTCATGCCAGCACGAACCAGGAAGTTCTCCCCTAAAGAAGTCATGCAGCCTTTGCTGTCAATGCTGAGTCAGAAAGACCTCTCTTAAAGGAGTCACGGTGTCCCTGCTCACCACCAGCAAACAGAGCCCATCTGGGGAAAGAAAATGTGGCTACCAAGAAGCTGTGCTAGACTCTGTTCTTATGTGTCTAGAATTCCTTCCCAAGCTCACTCAGGTTTTATGGGGATATTGGCACATGTTCGCACACCATGTTGTAGTAAGATACTGCTCATTTGCTCCCAGCTACCTACACGTGAATAATCAATCACACAGAAACTATATTAATTACAAGACTGTTTGACCAATAGCTTATGCATATTTCTAGCTAACTCTTGCATCTTGGATTAAACCATTTCTATTAATCTATGAATCACCATAGGGCTGTGACCAACCTGTAAGGTTCTGGCTGATGCTGGTGTCTTTCTCCTTCAGCAGCTACATGGCATCTCTCTGACTCCACCTACTTTATATATCTCTGCTCGGATTTCTTGCCTGGCTTTACTAAGCCATTGGCAGAAACAGTTTCTTTAATAACCAATGATAATAAAATGTATTCATAGCATACAGAGGGGAACCCCACACCATCAATGAGTTTGATCCAAGTGGAGAAATGTAGAGGACCGCAACCACATTCGCCATTCCAAGATGGCGCTGACATCCGGTTCCACTGCGCGGTGAACAGGATAACGCGCATGTGTTGGCAAATTTCCAACGCTGTAGTCCCTGCCTCTCCCGAGGCATCATCTGGGATGATGGGCAGCTGACCAATCTGAGAGTGACACGTCCGAGGCGGGGACTGTTTCCTATATAAGGGCTGGGTTCGCCTCACTCTGGGTCTCTGCCATGTCGGCTTATGCTCTCGCTCTCAAGATGCATTAAAAAGCTGTTCTGCAGAAGGATCCTACGTGCCCCGCGTCGTTCTTGCTGGCGAGACAGTAGCGCGGGACAGAGAAAACCTTAAAGCATCCCTCACTAAAGACTAAGACAAATAGGGTCCACTCTTCCCATCCCTATTCAATACAGTTACTTGATGTCTTAGCCAGAACAATAGGACAAGAGGAGGAAATAAAATGAAAACAAAAGAAGTCAAATGCCTCTGGTTGCAGGCAACATAATCCTAAAATCAGGAATAAGACACAACACCCAATTTCTCCACTCTTATTAAATGGTGTTCTTGAAGACTTGGTTAAAGCAATAAGACAAGATAAGGAAGTATAATGTATGCAAATGGGAAAGAAATAAAGTATCTATATTTGCAGATGATATGATTCTATACATAAAAGATCATAAAGACCCTCCTAGAGATCACTCTTGGAATGGATAACTATTTTCAGAAAAATGCCAAAATATAAAATTAACATGCAGAAAAAAAGTCTTCCTATATACCAATCACAAACCTTCTGACAAATAATCAGGGAAACAGTTGTCTCAGAGAAACACATGGGGATAAAATTAACCAAAGAAGTTAAAGCGCTATCCAGTGAAAACTTTCAAATACTGGAGAAATTAAGAAAGACACTAAAAGATGGAAGGATCTCCCATGCTTATAAATTAGAAGAATTAAATCTTGAAAATCTCTATCTTACCAAAAATAATCTACAGATTCAATGCAATTCTCATCCCATCAAAATTTCAACACTATTCTTCACAAACATTTAAGAAAAATCTTAAAATCTAAATGGACACCAAAAGATTTGGGATAACTAACACAAACCAGCGTAAAAAAAAATAATGCATGAAATATCACAATTTCTGTTTCAAGTTATACTGTGGAAGCACAGTAACAAAATAGCACACTACTGGAACAAAAACGAGCATGTAGATCCTTGGAATAAAGGCCTGAAATATAGACCTGTACATCTAAATCAGCTGATTTTTGACAGAGATGAAAAAACAGCATTAGAGAAAAGACAGCATCATCTACAAATGACGCTGAGGAAATGGGATGCCCACATGTAGCAGAATGAGACTAGATCCCCATCTCTCATGTTGCACAAAAATCAACCCCAAATTGGTTTAAAAAAAAAACAAACAAACAAGAACAACAACAACAACAAAAACCTTCTCGTAAGACCCCAAACTTGGTAATGGAGAAAAGCAAATAAACCAAACAAGCCTATCAATAAATGGAACAATCAAATGAACAGACAGTTCTCTAGAGATGAAAAGCAAATGGTCGACAAGCATATAAAATCAATCCAACTCACTCACCGTCAGAGAAATGCCAGTAAAAACTACTTTGAGATTTTATTTTACCCTAGTCAAAATGGAAGTCATTAAAAAAAAACAAACAAATAACAACAAAAGGATGTGGACAAAAGGGAGTCCTAATCCACTGCTGCTGGGAGCGTGAACTGTTCCAACCTCATGGAAATAAGTATGCAAGACATTGCAAGTTGATCTAGCACAGAGCCTGGCCATAGTGCTCCAAGTCAACATGCACACCCATCCTTGCACAGTGATGTCTACCGCCACACCACTGAAGTCATATAAGGAACCTGGTGCTCAACAAGAGAGCAAAGGACAAAGACAATGTGGTATACAGATAATGAAAAAAACAACCATAAATATAACAAAATTATGCCATTCACAGGAAAATGGAGACAATCACAATAAGTGAATCAAGTCAGTCTCAGAATGGCAAGTGTGTTTTCTCTTATTCGTGATCCCTAGATTTAATAAGGTTAGCTAAAATCATGCCTGTCCATGAAAGTTGAAGTAAAACCATCTAGGGAGTGAAAGGAGACTAATTGGAGAGGGAGAGGAAGAGGCTATGAGGGGAAGGAATGATGAGTGGATGAAGTCATGGAGGACTGAGAAGGCAAACATGAGATCTAATGCAGGATATCGCTTAGGCATAGAAGAAAAAACCCCAGATGTGAAACCCTATTCTTGTGGGATAGAAGGTAAAGAAAGCAAATTATAATGAAATTACAGAAAGTAAAAGTTGCAAAAAACAAAATACGGGAGGACACAAAGTATCCTATCACCCATGGATGTTTTGACTCTGTTGGGATCCATGTCCCCTCCCTGCATCTTGTTCTCAGCTGGCACAGCTGCTGCAGCCACAGTGTAAACCACAGCGGGCTAGCCTGGAAGACTTCTCTACTGGGTTCCTGCAGAGTCAGCACCCTGTCGGACTCCAGTCCCCAGTGTGGGTACTACCTTCCCCTCCATCTGCTTCGGCTGCAGGTTTCTCTCTGGTGTTCTTCCATGAGTGCTTTTCGGTATGTTGGAGGGGAGTACCGGTGCTTGTATTTCGTTTTCACTGTTGGGTACTCTTCCTGTTTCTCTGCTGTATTCCTCTGGTGGTTGGGGTCCTCCCTAGTCTAGCTAGTAGAGGAGATGGCTCCCTGAGTTGGGAGATGCCAAATACCTTGTTGGTGACAGGGTGTCTCTCAGAAGCAGTACTTCTTTTGTCCGAGCTCAGAGGGAAAACCACAGAGCAGGCCGGCAATGGCAGGCCCACTAAAGTGCCTGCTCTGGGGCTGGGGAGTTTTTAGGCAGACTTTTTTTTTAGACTCAACTTGTAAAAGAAAATCCTTGTCATTGAGGAAGACACCTACATAAAGCAAAATTTTGTTTTGAATAACACTTGTAGAGAATATGTTGTAGTGGGTGGAGGTAGCGATATAAAATTGTGGTGGCAATTTAACAGAGCATTTAACAACAGTAGCAGATGGTCAGCTAAGGCCAGCATTTGAAGACGAAAGCCCTGCCGGGGCTTTCGGGGTAACACTTGCAGAAATCTACTGTGCACAGACCAAATCGCATTGTTTTCCCAAGCATGGTAAAGTTTCCGTAGCAAAAGCATTGTTTTCAGCAAGCATTTCAACTTCACAGCCACAGTGAATACCACACAGAATACCGAACAGAAGAGAGCGTCCATGCCAGAGAGCTAAAACCTTCGTGATAATACTGAAATATTTGGGTCTTCTCTTTTTGTTTTTTTTTCTCTCTTTCCTTCTTTTTTTATTTTCCAATCAACCCTGTTGTTGCAGCTGCTTCTTAGCAACACTGGTAAAGAGTGAAATTGAACACAACACTCTGGCAATCGAGACGCTTAAAGCCGTCAGTCTCCTGGAGACTGCACCATGTGGCATTTCAGACTGTGCTTAACAAGCAAGGTGCTCACAGATACTGTGCCTTAGGCACAACTTTCCCAATCAGGTCCTCTTGACATTTTTCTTAAAACTAACCTAAGAAAACTTTGATTTTAGAGGAATTGCCCAGAAAGTTCTACCCAATTTCATTCAATGAATCAAAATCTCACAAGGACTGAGCAGAGAGACATGATGATAGATCCTGGTTTCACGTCTCGAATTCTACTCTCATAAGTGACACCCTCTGAAGTCAACACCATCTTCCACACCTGCTGGGTCAAGTTCACTTAGAATTCCCAGGTCTGGCCGAACGATTCCTTAGCCCTCTGGAAAACCTAAAGTACATAAGTACCAACAGTCAGAATTCATACGTATCATACAACATGCTGCCCCATTGGAAAAATAGTAAGAAATTCTGTTTCTTTCTGGAAACTCTGGTGTGTGGAGCATGGGTGAGAAGGCTTCATGAAGTTCTGAGCTGGGTCAGACCTATTGTGGTTCCTCTCGGGTTTCAGCAGGGGAGCCAGGTCTTTTCATAAGAAAGCAGCACCATCTGTTGTCAGCATGAAGCGTCTCTGGGAGACAAGCACGCCACTCTCACGGAGTGTCGTCAGCTTTGGTCCACTCTCACGGAGTATTTCCAGCTTTGGTCACACTCACGACTGAACATTGCACATCTTTACAGCAGTTTCTCAGTGCCTTTGAAAAATCTGCAGCGTCTTTCATCACCACCAGAATAGTGAACAGCCAACCACCACAGAAAACCAACTAGATTAATTTTTTTCTCTCCCGCCCCTCTGCTACAGACTTTTCCAGCTGTGTTAGTGAAGTTCAACCTCTTTCTCTTTTCCTATGATTTGATATTAACTTTAAAAAAGCTAATAAAAACTTCCCAGTCTTTTCTTTTCTTTTTTCAGAAGTTGAATGTGAGTCTGCTGCAAACAGAGGTAGATAAGCTCGGTGTTTTGTGCCATACTGTGCAGGCCCAATTGTAAGTGAATAATAACACAGCTCCTGGGCAGAACTATGCAGGAATCTGAGCCAAGGTCAGACTGCAAAGGAGGTGGATGGAAAACTCAGTTCCACATCAGCTAGCTGGAACCCAAGAGACAGTGGGTTAGTATTTTTAGCAAATGTTGTCTCAAAGTCCTTAAGATGGCTCCCCCTTGCTGTTGCCCACTCGGCAGTTTTGAGGAGGACATACTATTGGCTGATCTGCAGGCTTCCTGGCAGGAATATGACAAGGGAGTATCTGAGGCTTAAAATAGTGGCTGGAGCGCATGAAGAAAAGGCGTAGATGAAGACAAATGTCTGTGTTGGAAAGGAGAAGTGTTATAAAAATTACACGTGGGAGCCAAAGTCAAAAACTAATCAAATAAATAAAATTTAATGAGGTCCTTTTTAAAAAATGACTCCATGAATAAAAAAAAAAAAGAATACTTAAAAAAGTATTGTAAATAAGTGACAATAAGCCCCTTTTTGGTTTTCCCTACATTAGGGTCCTCTGTTAGAGCCATGAGCTCAGGAAGGCACCAGACAATCAGGCGGAAAGCCCCTCTCTCCATGGCCTCTTAGCCTTGCTTATCTTACCTTTCCCATAGGGCTGACACAAGTGACTCCATTTTGATTCCTCCATCCCGCGCCTGATTCCCTCTAGTGGCATTGCTGATGAACTACCCTGTGGTCTGGTTGTCACTGCCATAAGGTAAATAAGGAGTCAGAAAGTTGTGTCTTAGAGCACTCATGGGATATTTTCAACTCTGAGACACTTTTCAGAGCCAGGACTCGGGGAACAAAAGACTTAGAATGGGCTCGGGAAGAAGCCTGAGGAATATTAGCAGCTGGCAAGGCACTCTAGTTATCCCCACAGCACACAGCATTAAGATAACAGTTATGATGCCCAAAAGTCATATAAGTTCTATATGGTTTTTAGATAGGTTCTATCAAGGCATAGAACATGCTATAGAGAAGCAACAGCTGTTTGTTTAACCAGGGCAACAAATCACAGAATTTAAAGTTTTTTTTTTAAAAAAAGAAATAAACAAAAAAACAAATACAGCATAAACAAATGCAACAGACCTTTACATAGTTAAAGTAATATTGCACAACACTCCCCTTTATCCTCTGCTTTCTCTTCTCTGGTATTCCCTGAACCTTGGAGGGTCTGATACAGATGTCCTGTGTGGGCATGAGCACACAGCAGTCATATATTCTCAATGCCCTGGCCAATTATGAGTCTCTGCAGTAACTACCGTTCATTGAGAAATGAAACTTCTCCAACGAAGGCTAAGAGTGGCACTGATCCAAAACCAGATGGTGACATGCTTAATCTGATCAAGGACCCGTGTCTTACTGTCCTATTGCTGTGACAAAAACCACTCTGACTAAGGCAACTTATAAAAGGAAGCATTTAATTGGGGACTTGCAGTTTTGGAGGGTAAGTGCATGACCATCATGGTGAGGAGCATGGCAGCAGGCGAGCCAATATGGCACTGGAGAAGCAGCTGAGAGCCTGCATCTGACCCACAAGCACCAGGCCAGTGGGGGTGGGGAGCTGGAATAGGATGGGTTTTTGAAACCTCAAGGCCCACCCCCAATGACACACCTCCTCCAGCAAGTTTACCCCTGCTAGTCCTTTCTAAACAGTCCCACCAGCTGAGGGCCAAGCTTCCAAACATATGAGACTACGGGGATCACGCTCATTCAAACCACCACAATAAGATAAAATAAAAATAGAAACTAATTTAATAAAAACTGAAGTAAACATTACTTAATAGTGAAAGACTGAGGATTTCCTTTAAGATGAGACACACACAAGGGAAGGAGTTTACTATCATTTATGATTAACCTCATAGTGAATGGAATATTCATATGGAAAAGTAATTGTGATCTGTCTATATTATTGATCCTAGATATAAATGTGAAGATAAAAATAAAGCTTATAAAAAATATCATTTTCTAAAAATAAGTCAGCATTTATGAAATCAAGCACCAAATGTATGATTCTCTAGAAAAAAACAATGATTTAGACTACATTAAAATTAAAACTTTTATTCATCAAATTTCCATTAAAAGATTTAAAAGGTAAGCCATGGATGATACGTTAAATATATTAATAATTCCAAAATAAATTCTTAACTTATTATGAGCAAGAGCTATCAGAGATACATATATCAGACAGATTTAAATGCAAGGAATATTATTTAAATGCTTGATGAGCTCAACTTCACTGTTGGTATGGGAAATGCAAATTATAACCACGCAAAACCACATTGTAATAGTTGATATTACGGCTGTCTTAAATAGGCCTCGATGTGTTTCTGATGAATCATTTCTACATATTTCTATGAGAGGTTGTCAAGTTTTTCATGAGATAAATATATAAACCTATTGATCAGGCAAATCATAATACTCTCTTTAATGAAGGCAGGTTTTATTCAATCAGCTGACCATCTTAATAGCAAAGGATTGACTGCAGGGAAAGGGGAGTGGAATTCTACCAGCAGATGACCTTTAGGTGAGATCCTGAGCATCAACCTTTTCTGCCTCTCTACTTTGTTACTGTGTACCCATCTATAAGTCTCTGCTTCTAGACCTGCCTCTTTCTCTTACACACACACACACACACACACACACACACACCATTATGCCTGTCTCTCTGGATAAACCAATACAAACACCTCTCAGAAGACTGACAACATGACGTTGTAGAAACCGTGTATGAAACAACTGTGATTCTTCTCACTTGTAGGGTGGAGTGCTGGTTGGTACAACTTTTCTGGATACCTATTCATTAGCAGCTACTAAAGCCGAGCATGCGAATGTCCCAAGTATTTCCACTCTGGGCTATGTACCCGATAGTGTATGTTTCACAAAAGATGTATTTTCCTGTACACATTTAACACTAGTCCTAAATCAGAAACAAATGTCCCTACTAATGGAATGGATGAAGGATGACATACTAAATCATGCAATGACAATCTCACAGAAACAATTTGAGTGAAAAAGGCCAAACACAAAGGACAACCCTAATCGATGACACTTGAAATTGGGAAAGGATATGAAGTATTTCCTTATTGCTCCTTGGTTAGTCTGAACAGACACTAATTACAATGGTGCACTGAGTGTCTGAAAACCCAGTCAGCTTTCGACTGATGTTTTCTTATGCCCTGTTCTGCACAGATTTAGAATTCAGTAGAACACTGTTCTGCACAGATTTAGAATTCAGTAGAACAGGGTTATTTAGAATGTATATTTTTATTACTTCAGAGGTTCCCCTTTCATATTTTGTAATCCTCATTCCCGTGCCATGAAACAGCAAAAGGAAAGCTATCAGTAAAATTTAAAAGTAAATAAATTATATATGCACCTCACAGGCTATATGCTGAGTAAATGGAAAATGGCATTCCAATCTAAGGAACGACCTCTTCGTATGTGTTCCTCAGTATGCCCTGCAGACATTGCGTAACTTTTTCTAGCAGATGTACAGAGGCATCTGCTCACTCTAGGCAACTATAAAGACAGGGGGAAAAGATTCTATTCAATTCTAGCGTAATGAGCCAATGGATTTCTTGTGCTTACTTACAGAGGTATTGATGAGAAGTTACTGACATGAACGTCAATGACTCAAACAGATGCACAATAAAAAAAAAGTCCACCCGGGAAGCCTTGCCTCGGGAGAGCATCATCCCCTGGACTCCTCGCCCACCTTGCTGGCAAGCCGGTGGTGGACAGTTCCCTCCCCGGCAATTGTGAACTGCTTACAGAACCTTGGGGAAAGGCTTTAGGAAGCTTGTGACGTTCAGAAGCTTTGATTTTATTTACTTCTAGAGACTTGTAGGTTTCTTTTACTTTCTAAGCCTTACAGCGTCTACCTTCATGGAAGCATGTTCCTGTTTGGAGGAAATAACTGTGTGGTAGAGACTCAGGGAAGGAAAATGGTTGGCTGGAAAAAGCCTAACTGGCCAGCAACTAGCCCTAGTCTGCCATCAGCTGTGAGTCTGTGCTCTCTCTGTAGGTGTCTCTCCAGGACTAGGGATATTACCTATGGCAGCAAAGGGCTGTCTTCTCCCCAGGCCTGCCAGCTTTATTTGATTAACTCTCCAGACTCACCCAGTGTTAGGTCCTCACACTGAAGTTCTCCACACAACCAACCACGAGGCTGACCTGGTTCCAGTCTCTCACCTTCTTCTCGGTTTAGCTCATTTCCTCAGAGGAGTTTTTTCCCTTTAATTGTTTGCTTCCTGTTAGAAACATGTTTGAAGTAGAGTGAGACCGAAACGGGAAACCTATGCCTTGCAGGTCGAGAGTTCCGTTTGCAGTTAAGAATGAGTTCCTGTTTGTACTGTTTGTCCTGTTTGGCCTATCTACATACACTACACGTGCTCGTGTGGGCAGGAAACGTGTCAGGATATATGCTTGCCCCTGCTAGACCTGATGGGAAATATGGTGACTCTATGGGTTTTTCCTTTTCACATGACTTGTGGCCATTTCCTGGGAACCCAGGAGTGGTTCTGGCCAGAGTCCACCTTCCTGGCCAGTATTTAGTTAAAGCTTGCTTGAAATCTGGCTTAAGATGGTGGTAGTGATCTTATTCTCGACTGGTGGGATTGGCAGTAGCAAGAAAGAGATCACTACTCCAACTGGAGTGTCTGGACCAGGCAAACTTTACTCATGAGCAAGTGTGCACTGGGAAGAGAGAACACTGAAGCAGGAAGTGCACTTGGTTTCAGTTCTAACCCAGGTGGTGCCTGTGCCTTGTCTTCATTGGCTGGGGTCTGATCTCCCAACCTTATTTGAGTGACTAGTCTGAAAAGCATTGGTTTATAAATCCTACAGCAGTGAGGCAGAGGCAGGCAGATCTCTGAGTTCGAGGCCAGCCTGGTCTACAGAGTGAGTTCCAGGAGAGCCAGGGCTGCACAGAGACCCTGTCTAGAAAAAAAGAAAAGAAAAGAAAGGAAAAACAAAACCACAGCAAACAAAAAACAGAAAGGAATCGGCTTATAGGAAACAGAGGAGGAAAGCGAAAAATGTCACTGCTCCAAGCCATCAGATTCCTAGAATAGAGTCATGGGCATTTGTGAAAATCACAGTTTTCCTGGGTGGAGAGGAAAACTTTTACATTGCATAAAAGTCTTAACAATAAAATATTTTAATTCCTTATCCTGAACACGTTTTATAGTACTTGATAGAAAAGACCATCCCCTCCACTATGGACCTTCCTGTTACCCCTTCACTATGGCTTTCCTTGCCTCCCAACTTCGGGCAGAGAGGTCCTCCCTAGGCTCCTGCCTTCTAGCCGCCTAGCGTCCCTCATCTCCTTAATTCCTTCTTTACCTCCAGCCCTGACTCTCAGCTACTCAGTGGTCCACTCCTCAACTTCCCAAACCCAGTACCAGGCTCCTCCAGGGTTCTGGCCTCCAGTTCCCCGGCCTCGCCCCATTGGGGGGGGAGGGTCTAGGAAGCCCCGCCCACTGCTCTCATTGGTCCGTCCCCAGCATCTCCCCTCCCCCACCCACCCGCTGCACGTGGTCTCCCCACCACCACCCCACACACCCCCTAGTGCTGCCCGTGTCGGAGCTGAGACCCTTCCGTTACAGCAGAAGACAGAGATGGTTCCGGCCGGCAGCCACCAACGGCCGCAGGGGCCTCCCTTGGTCTACGTGACCCGCTTCGCCTCGCACCGCGGTGGCGTGTGGCAGTTGAGGGCCCCCCGAGGTCTCCGCCATCAAGGCCCAGGGCTCGGGGCCTGCTCCGCCGTGGAGCGAGCGGCCGTGGAGAGTGGGCCCTCGGGACGAGAGCTGCCCACCGGCACCCAGGCCCGGGTCACCGCCATCCCCGACTCCACCTCTTTCCAGCTGCGGAGGTCGCGAGCGCCTGGAGCGCCCAGGGGCCTGGAGCAAGCGGCGCGAGCAGGTGGCGGGACCCTCCTGTCAGGGCTGGTGCTGTGGGCAACTGTGCTGCCATCTTGTGAATGCTGCCCTCAGTCAGTCAGGCTGCCTGTCAGCCTTCCTTCCAGTCTTCTGTCATCCCTTATGTCAGTCTTCCTGTTAGCCTTCCCGTCAGTCGTCACATACATTCGCGTCAGTAGGCAGCCAGGCTCAGCCCTCCCTCAGTCTGTCTTGGAGCCATGGACTAGGAGAACCCCTCTAATTTACTTAATTGGGTGGCCTGAAAAAGGGCTGCAGGACATTTAAGATAACCCAGAAACCTGATAGAAGTTCTTGAATGTAGCTACTTGAATCCCTCAGAGAAATGGGAGTTTGGCATGCTTAGTTATTCTCACTGAAATTTATTGAAATTGTTTATTACATGAGCTGGAGAGATGGCCCAATGGGTTAGTAGCACTGGCTACTCTTCCAGGTGACCCAGGTTTTGTCCCTAGCACCGACATTACTCCTTATAACTCGAGTTCCAGGGAATTTGACGCCCTCTTCTGGCCTCCTTGGGCATCAGGCATCTAAGTGGTACATAAACAAAACCCCCATACATATGCAATAAAAAATTGCTAATTACTTGATTTATATAGATTATGTAATTATATGTATATTATATAATATGTATATGTGTAATTATATGTATATTATATAATCTATATAAAATATAAAATCTTGGAAATGTTAAATCCTATTAAAACACAGAAGATGTAGTTCTGTTTGTTCAGTCTACTTTCGAATTCTGTCAGGAATGTTTTAAATAATAAATAAATAAAAATGTATTCACATGGTGGCCCATGCTTTTAATCCCAGCATTAAGGAGGCTGAGACACGTGAATTTCTGGGTTTGAAGCCAGCCTGGTCTACATAGAGAGTTCTAGAACAGCCAGGGCTACCCAGAGAAACCATATCTCAAAACAAAATTATTCATTATAGATTTTGCATAAATCTAGGTAAACTTACTTCCTGGTATTTAATCTTTCCTATTGTAAGTGGAGTTCCTTACTACATAATGCATTAGAAATGTATGCAAAGCCTATCATTTAAAATTTTAGTAAGGATTAGTTTTTGTGTGTTTTGAAGAGGTTTGCAAGATTACATATTTCATACATCACAGTCAAGGTATAAAACATTGCAGTCATTCCCAAAGCTCATCTGATTTGAGGGTTCAGCTTTACAACTATACTTGATTTTTTTAGTTTGTTTGGTTTGTTTGGGGCTGTTTGTGTGTTTGTTTGTTTGTTTTGGTTATTGGTTTTTTGAGACAGGGTTTCTCTGTGTAACAATCCTGGCTATTCTGTAACTCACTCTGTTGACTAGGGTGGCTTCGAACTCAGAGATCTGTCTACCTCTGCCTCCCAAACTCTGGGATTAAGAGCATGTGTCACCATGCCCAGCACACCTACACTTTTAAAAACAACTTTACTAAGATTTCATTAACAATGTACACAGTCACCCATTTATAGTACACAAGTTACTGTTTCTGACAACATCTGCAGAGTTATGAACATAACGCCCCATTCTAGCATGCTTGTTCTGTCACAGAGAAACTGCAGCCAACAGCAGGCATCATATCCCATCACCTTTGGCCCCACTACCCACTAATCTTCGCCCTAAGCAAGTACTAATCTACGTTGTCTCCATAGATTTACTTATTTTGGACATATCTAAATGGAGTCTTTATATGTGAGCTTCTGTGACCGACTTCTCTTCCTTAGGCCTATTCAATTTTGCATGTTAATTTTAGATCCTATTAATTCACCAACCACTTATATTATTATAGTTAGTTCCGTCACTGATCCTCATATATTTTCCAGGTATATATTACTTGTGAATAATAATAATATTATTATTATTATGTATTTATTTATACATCTCACTATGTATCTCCAGCTGGCCTTGAACTCACAGAGATCTACCTGCCTTTGCCTCCCAAGTGCTGAGATTAAAGGTGTGCACTACATGCCCAGCTGGTATGTGTCATTTGTAAACAGAGATAATTTATTTTATTCATTTTTATGTCTACAATAATTTTTGTCTAATTATTCTGGCTAATAGCTCTTGTGAGGGTAAATAGTTGTAGAGATAGTCGACCCCTTACCTTGTTCTTATTCTTAGGAGAAATGCCTCTAGCATTTCTCCATTAAATAAAGTACTGGTTTTAGGACTAAGACTGAATATTTAGAGTATAAAAAGGTATATCTACTTTTATTATCTTCAGTATTTTTTTATTTATTATGAATAGACTTTAAATTTTGTCAAAGGCTTACTATAATCTATGCTGATAATATTTTCCTTATAGTTAGTTATGTGTAGTGTGACACACACACACACACAGGTTTCCAAATACTGAACCAACCTTTTACAGTGTTGAAATAAATTTCACTTGTTTGTGTTGGATTATTTTTTATATAGTGGCAGGCTCTAATAGTAAGTTGCTTAGAATTTTTCATTGATGTTCATGAGATATAGTGACCTGTATTTTTTCTATGTATTTCTTTACTTGATTTTGGTATCAGAGTTATACTTACTTCATACAAGTAATTGGGAATCTTTCTTCCTTTTCTATCTACTGGAATAGTTTTTGGAACATTGGAACTATGTAATCTTGATAAAATTCTTCTGCAAAACCATCTGGGCCTCAGGTTTTGTGGGATAATTTAATTTTCTCTATGCCATAGAAACTGGTTTGTTTACAATTTCTGACTCTTGAGATGTTGATTTTTGATAGCATGTATTTTCTTAAGCAATTACACACGTGTTTCTGCTGAGGCCTGCAACTAGTGTGTTTAATTCTGAGTTTACCCAGCTTTAACGATCATTCCTCCTTCACAATTTGTTTCTGTTTTATATATGTAGCATGTTCTTTCTCCCTTTGTACTGATGACATTAGCATTTTATTTTTAAAACAAGATTTTGATTTATTAAGTATTTTTGTTTTGTTTTATTTTTCAAGACAGGGTTTCTCTGTGTAGGCCTGGCCATCCTGGAACTTGCTCTGTAGACCAGGCTGGTCGCGAACTCACAGAGATCTGCCTGCCTCTGTTTCCCGAGTGCTGGGATTAAAGAAAGGCATGTGCCACTACCACCCGCTTATGCATTTTTTTTCTTGTTTGTTCCTCGTTAATACCAACTTCTTAACCTTATATTTTTTCTTTGTGCTTTCTTTTGGTGGACTTTTTCATTTTATACTAAAAATTGGGCATTTATTTTTTTAATAATTTCAAAGTACATTGAAATTTTTAGATATATTGTATATTGAATATACCCCAACCCCTTACCCAATTCCCTTCTTTCAACCCTTCATTTGCTCCCTTAGACAGTTTCACTTACTTTCATTTAATCTATATACACGTGATTTTATGTGACTATGTAAAATCTAGGAATGGATGAAAGCATGTAATATTTGTCTTTCTGAGACAAGCCTAATTTGCTTAACATGATTGAGTCCAGTTGTATTCATTTCCCTGAAAACAATGAAATTTCATTCTTCTTTATGGATAAAAAAATCTGTTGCTGGACTCCAAGGTTTTTCCCAAAACAAAGCTGTTATGAATACTTTTGCATAAATATTGATGTTCAAGTATCTCCATGATATGTTGACCTGGGTCTTTTGGGTAAATACTCAGGATTGATATAACTGGGCTATGTGATAGATCTATTTTTTAGATTTTTTTTAGACTCCTCCATATTGATTTCTATAGAATTTGGACTAGTTTACATCCCCCCCCCCAGATATTAATAAGGATCAGGATTTCTAGATTTGTCCACCTCTATGCCATAATTTATTGTTGTTTTCCTCTTAAATTTTTGTTAAAATTATCCATCCATCCATCTACCTGTTGCATGTGTGTATCAGCCATATCCTGTGTGTGCATTAGGAAACAACTTGTGGGAGTCAGTTCTCTCCTGCCATGTGGGCTTCAGGGATCAAACTCAGTTTGTCAGGCTTGGTGGCAGGGAGTTTTTACCTTCTAAACCACACCTTGCCAACCCTGTTGCTTCCTTAAATGACTGACATTCAGACTAAGATAATATATATCAATGTGATTTTAGTTGGAACTTCTCCAATGACTAGTGAGGTTCAGCAGTTTTTCATATATTTATTGATGATTTGTATTTCCTCCTTTCCGAATCGTCTATTCCTTTCATTATTTCATTTGTGGGGCGGGGGGGGGGGGGGAGTGTTGCTTTCTTATTGATCAGTTTTTTAGCTCTTTGTTTATTCCACTGACTAATCCTCTCAGATGTGTGGCTGGCAGATATTTCTCTGGTCTGTGGCCTCTCTTTACTCAATTGTTCGCTTTGTTACACAGATTTTTCTTTTTGTGAGATCCCATTTGTTGATTGTTGACCTTATTCCCTTGGCAACTGGGATCCTACACAGAAAGTCCTTCCTTTACCTAAATCTTGAAGTTTGCTGTCTACTTTTTCCAGCTTCAGATCTTATATTAAAGTTCTTTCCCCCATTCGGAGTGGGTTTTGTGTGTGTGTGTGTGTGTGTGTGTGTGTGTGTGTGTGTAGGGTAAGAAATGGAGACTAGTTTCTTCTGCATGTGGGCATCCCATTCCACCATTTGTAGGTGAGGCTGTCTTTTCTCCAATGCTGTTTTGCCCATCTTGCCCATCTTTGTCAGAACTCGGTGCCTAGTTGTGCTGGTTTCTAGCTGGACTCCCTGTTCTGTCCATCATTTTACACGTCCTCAGGACCGTGATGTTTGTTACTGTGGCCTGTCATGTGATTCAACATTAAGCATGTTGATAGCATCAGCATTATTCTTTTTTATTCAGAATTGCTTTGCCTCTTCTGGATACTTTGTGCTTTCAAATGAGTTTTAATATTGCTGTTTTCTGCTTGTATGAAGAATATCATTGAAATTTTTATCAGGATTGTGTTGAATATGTAGAGTGAAAATCAGGCATTTCATTTACTTTTTAAAACCCGGAAGCATTTAGTATGGCGGATTTGTTTTAACCACTTTTAGTACCACCCACACATCTCTATATGTAATATTCCACTCCTGATTTTTAAAATGTTCTATAATTTCTTTCTGCACATTCATATGACACTGGTACAGCTTAGCATATTTTAAAGGTTTGAAATTCTGAGACCTTCCTAGTCCTTTGGTTTTGTTAGTGATTTCTAGTTTTCTTGCATTGTGATCAGATAATGGTATTCCTGGTATCTCCACTGTCTTACATATTAGCGGTGTTTCCTTCATAACTCAGTTTATGACCATTCCCTCTCCCCTCTTCCAGAAACCATGCCAGAAAGATTTTCCTTAAGAATCCTGGTTTCCCTTTTTGCCCGAGTCTGTTCCAGTCAACTGCTTGCTTGGTACCCTGTGTGGGATTTGGTCCTTTGGATTACATACTTAAATATCTTCTCTGCACTTCATGTTCTGATATGTCTTGTTATTTATTTATTTAGTATTTTCAGATACAGGATGGATTTAATTTGGCTTTACAGCTGATAAGAGGATGGAAAACAGCTCCAAGGCCGTGATAGTAGTCCGGTAGAAATTGAAAGCCCAGGGTTGAAGCTGTAGAGGAAAATAGACAGACCTGATAACTGATTGGAAGAGAGAGGGAAGAGTTGAGGCTGTGGCTGATATATCTGTACTGGGCCACTGTGTGAAGAGCAAAGCTATTAACTTCCATAACCTCCTTGCTGAGATTGTAAAACCAGGAATGTATTCAAGGGAAGAGGGCCTTGAGAGACACTTGCACCTGGGCTAAGCCAAAGGAGTATAAAGTACGTGGGTTTACTCAGTCTTGGTTGTATTTCATACTAAATGAACATTTGTTAGAATTTCGTGGGAACTAAAAATGAATTATTCATCCATTTAGCATCTACCATGTTGTAAACAATTGGTAGAATGCTAATGGAAATATCAGATGACTATTCTATACTCAAAAGACTCACATGTGAGTAATGGGTACATAAGTCAGCAGGTGTGAGTGCTGAAAGAAAGAGACCTGATCAAGTTCAGAGACAGAAAGAGGCACAAGACAGACAATCAAGAGGACAGAAATGGAGACATTTCTGGTGGGACAGGAGAGATGGTCAAGAGCTCTGGCTTTGAAGTCAGAAAGACAACCATAGCTCTGTTAATTACTGGAATATAATATTGCCATTTAT
The DNA here is from genome assembly GCF_982192425.1 of Myodes glareolus. Lineage (NCBI taxonomy): Eukaryota > Metazoa > Chordata > Mammalia > Rodentia > Cricetidae > Myodes > Myodes glareolus. The sequence goes on from NC_142034.1 coordinate 92,940,165, forward strand.
CCAGCCTGATTCTAAAATTTATCGCCTTTCAAGTGTAGATAATGATTTCATCCTCAAGGGGTCGCTGTGAAGATTAAATAACTCAGCTCGTGCTGTGCACCTAATGTGGTGTTTGGCATGGAATAAGCACCCAGTAAATGTTGGCACAGTGAGCAGATGGCTTGGAGGAACAAGAATGACTAACAACATGTACTAAACGTTTACTGAATGAATGAAAAACAAGTTTTTGATTAAATCGTAGTGTGATTTTCATTTCTATAACCCCTAAAGATGGGATTGATTGGTGGGATGATGTCACTAGAGACAGGTGCCTAATGAAGTCAGGCTGGTAAGCCATTCTCCGATGTGCTGGTGCTATGAAAGCCAAGGGGCAAGCAGCAGACAAAGCTAACATTTCAGGGAAGACTAATAGGTCAGCCTGGTTCCCTGTCACTGTGCTTGGAATAGTCATGTGTCATAAGTAAAGATGAGAAGTGCTAGTGTGGAGGTGTACAGATGGATACTCTGGAAACGGTGAATAATTGGAGGATGACGGAGTCAAGGAAGGCATCATGGCAGAGAATGCTACTTGGATTTTTCACATGAGGCTGAGATATGGACAAGTTACAGGTAGAGAAATGTGTGAGCAGAGTGTGGGGGATGAATGACGATTGCCAGTGACCAGGGAGGAGCTACAAGTACAGCTTGATAGGGTCAGAGCGTGGGCAACAAGAACCAGAGGAAGACTGGGAGCATAAGTTGGTACTAAATCCATGATGTAGCACACCCTGGTGCCCAGTCACAGCACAGGAAGAAATGGAAGAAATGTTTCTCTTGTGCACATGTGTTTTACTTCTCGCTGTGTTTTTAATAGACTTCATGGCCCCTATCTTACTTTAAAGAGTATAGGAACAGATTAGGTGAGTCTCATAAGTAGGAAACGGTGGAAATGATGAAAACATTCTGCTCTGAAAGTTGTGGCATTCAAAGGGGAAGATAAATCTAAGCAGAACTTCTCAGACTTGAGTTTTCATGCCATATCTGCATGTGTGTGCTAGTTTACTTAGTGTATTTATTTAAATAGATAATTTTCTCCTCTTATCTAAATTTCATTAGAACACTGTGTGTGTGTTTGCTAAGAAGAGAAAATAATTACAAGCTAATAATGGGAAAACAATATTGTTCAATTGTAGTCAATAGGTTTCCTGCTAGAAGGTGTCTGTATCATAAAGAAAAAACAGCAAGTCTTGGAGATCTCTAAATTACACGTGAGCAAACTCAGGCTTCCTCTGTTCCTGGAAGACTGAAAGAGTTGGCAAGGGAATGAATTTCTCACAATGTGACTTAACCAAGATCCTTCATCTCATGTCTGTGCCCCACCCAGAATCAGTGGCATATGCATCTCAAATTCGTAAATGCCATTTGGGAACACATTTTAATTCATTCAACAAATGTAATGTATTATGTACCTACTATCTAAAAACTAGAACTGAATTACCAGAGAGGAAAAGACACTTCTCAAGCAAACTGTGAAGTTCTGTGATAACCCATCATGGTTTGTAGGATCCAAGAATGTTTCCTGGAAAGCTGTTGAATGTGCAGAGGAAAGCCAGGTATAGAGGGTAGTCTGTCAGGAGTGAAGTGGGGAGTTAAAGTAGCTGTGCTGAAGGCAAAGGCAGCAGAGAGAAGGACTCCAGAGAGTCAACAGAAATAGAGCACCAAGACTAAACACCCCCCCAGAGAGCTTCGGAGACATTGCTATGACCTCTGTTTTCAGGATAGTGCTTTTTACAATATGTATTAATTTTGATATCTTTCTTTTCTTAAAAAAATAGGTTTAAAACAGAAAACTTCAGCGAAAGAGTTTGATTTCCCCATACCACTGAATGAGGCCTCCAAAACAATGAAGGAAATGAAAAAGGTATGTTGCTCTAAAGGAGAATTAATAGTGTGTAAGTTTTAGACCTCCCTCTGTAAATACAGTGTACAAAGGTTCCAGGACAATGAAAGAAAGTCCATCTCCTTCATAACTTAATTTTCTGAAATGAGAAAATAGAAGAAACTTGGCCAAAAATGGTACTGAGCTTGGAAATATTTATGAACTATGAAGAATAGTTCTGATATTTGAAGATATAAAATGCATTTTAATGTAAAGATAACCTGCCAAGAGATTTCTTTCAAAGCATAACCTATGTTCCACAGAGTATTGCTAACTGCTATATATAAAGCAGCTTAGGAAGATCACAGGCTTCATAGGAAAGAATATATCTACGCTGGTGTCACTTTGCTCTTTCCAAAGCAAAGAATGTGACTTTTTAGGCAGGAAGATGACAAAGATGAACTTTATTGCTGAACCTTTCTCACCACTGGTTGCCAAATGTCATGGTAACTCAGGCATTTTGAATATACTTCAGAGAAGTGGCTGTGCTCATCTATGATTGCCATTTTACTTGAAAGAATTTATTAGTTGAGCATGTCACATAAATTCCTGCGTGTTTGGTGTATAGTCCATGCATGGTCTAAAACAGTGCTCAAGGTGACTAACACTTTACCAGATATATCTGAAGTAAGCTGCAGTCCTCCCCTGCACTGAGACCTGCTTCCTTCAAAAGCCATTTTCCTTTGGGTGAGGAGATAGGAACAGGCCAGTGCTTACCTCTAAACATCATGTGCTGTGCCCTGGGGTAAGGGATTTACAGGCACACTTTTCATCCCATTGCTTAGTATGTAAAGATGCTTTTAGATGACATTTAAATGCTTGTCAAATGTTAAACTGCTAAGTAACAAAAAAAAAGTCTAGATGTAGATATTTGATTTTATAGGTTTTTTTCTATTGTAGTATGTTCATAATCTCTAGTAACTTTGTCTGGCTATCTCTTAGAAGAACTAGTTAATTCTTACCGAGAATTAAATACATTATAAATGAAGCATAAACAGGAATAGAAATTCAGTATTTTAGTACCTTTTGAAAATTGATGTGCTGGACCCACTTAGCAAGATTTTGCAGACATTGTCTTTTTCTTTTCTTTTCTTTTCTTTTCTTTTCTTTTCTTCTCAAAGGCAGCATCATCTGGGAGAGGTCATTTGAACACTGCAGGAAGAGGTCAGACAAGTTAGTGACCCCTGGGGTCATGGACTTGATGGTCCTCTGTGTATAGTTTCACACTGATAACATTGACAAACACACAGGCCAGCAGTCACTCTCGGTTACCTCCATCGAAAGGCCTTGCACACTTGTGCCCAGCATTCCTTAACTGTGTTTATCTTTTCAAGGTCTTAGCGTGGAAAAAAGTTAGCCAAGTCATTTCCAGAATGATTGCAGAAAATGAAAACTACAGACACAGACTGAAGTGCCAAAATTTATCTAGTGAAGTAAGTTAGCACATTTTAAATTTTGTAAAAAATGAAGTTATATAAGCATTGTAACTCACCTTGTATTGCATTAGATTTCCTAACTGCCAATATTAAAGTATAGGAATAGTTAAAAACATAAAGCCATACTCAGACAGGGGATGTATGGTAGACCCTGAGTGTATATGTGGGTGTAATGGTGCAGAAGGCAAGCACTGGCTGGAATTATATAGAAAGAACACACATGTCCATTAAATGTGTATTTGGATGTTAGTCTTTAAACACAAAACACCCATACAGGTGAAGAACATGTTAACTGTAATATAAAACTACACCTTCCATCCAATTTCTTGCCATTTCCTTTCCGTGTATGCTGCATTCCAGTGTACCTCATTTAACAAAGTCTGCCCTTGGCACAATTTCACTCCTATAAAGCAACTCAGGAATTGAATCTTGTCCTAAAGCTGCACCAGTGTTTAGTAACAGTTATTGTGGTAAAATCATGAAAAGTTGCAGATTTTCAGACTGGCAATCTGGCTCAGCAGGTACAGGTGCTTACCAGCAGGCTTGATAACCTGAGGTCAGTCCCCAGGAACCACGTGTGCAAAGTGAAAAGCAACACAAGTGGGGTCCTCGGACTGCCATTTACATGCTACCTTCCCCAACATGTGTGCGAGCACACACACACACACACACACACACACTCACATAGACAAAATACACAAAGTAAATTGATGAGATTTCAAAAGGTTTATAAAGGATGTTCTTGACTTTCAAAATATTAACTGGAACAAAATTAGCATAACTAATAATTAATTGATAAGTCAAAATGGTTGTTTCCATTTCTTCCAATATAGAATATGTCCTGTTACAATGAGTGCTTCCATGAAGTCTCAGTGCTTAGTGACAACTTTTAATGTTTTAATAAAACAGTAACAAAATGTTTGTAAGTAACACAGTATTGGATAAAAGGCACGACTGTTAGCAGTCAGCGCGCTGCACGTTGCTTGCAGGGGCAGCATACAACGGATGTCCATACTCAGGTGCTCCAGTTCTCTGCTCTTGTCCAATCAGAATGAGCTTATGTCGGGAGGCAGTAGGAAGAAGGAACATAGTCAAAGTTTCCCAAAGGAAAAGGTGTTTGAACAGCAATGTGCAGAGAAACTGGGCAGTGTTCTGCTCACTGTGCGCCTTTAATTTGGCAGTCTTTTGAATCTCAGCCTTCTGTGAATCCAAAGTCATCTGGTAAAAATTATTTGCTAACTTAATATGCCAGACTTTCCAAAATAACATAAATAAAATGTATCTTTGACATTTGTTATTTTACCTTGAGTTTTGAACTATATCAAATAATTGTTTAATAAAGCTAATATGTTGCAAACATAATATAATTTTATCTCTTGATATGTATTTGTTAACAAAAAATAAGTGTTACAGGTCAACTTGAACTTCTCTTATGTTGTTTCTAGATTGGAGTTAGTTCAAGATGAATGTGAATCTTCCTGTCTTCTCTGGTGAGAATTCATTGAGATAACTGATCAGATCTTTTCCTCCTTAGTATCCTGATTTCTCTAACCTTTGGTACATCCCCATTGTCACTTCCAACCTACTTCCTTCCTTAACCCAGTGTTTGGCACATAGCACACCTCTTTGAACATTTTTTAACATTTAAATTTTCACTTAAGCCCCTTCTCTATTATGCCCTTGAAACTACTCTCTCCATGATCTCATCTCCATGATACATGTGTCTGTATATGTATATATATATGCACATATATGTCTGTATCTGTGTGTATATGTGCATATACATACATATATAAACATACGTGAGCATGCAGTTTTTCTTGTTGTACATGACTCTGCTCTGCTTCATTCCCTTCCTCTTGGATGTGCTGTCATATGTGACCTGACCTCACTACTCCTCTCTCGGTGTGCTACAGTCTGTGTCATGTTTCTCACTCTGCACTTTAACTGCATTTTCTGTTCATGTTAAGTTGTTCCCCTTGGTGCCCTAGGAGCAGTTACTCGTCCTGTTATTTCTTCTCATATTCACTTCCCGACAACTCACTGTTTTTCTATCCTACCCATGACCTCTGGCATTTTCAACTATTCCATAGATACGCTACTAGTCTATATTTTTACACTGATCATATTGTCTCTTCCTTCCCCTTTCTTTTTAGTTGCCCCTGGTTTCCCAACCACATGGCCCCAATTCACACGCAGGGGGAGGTTTCATCAGTTTTCTGAGATTTGGGAAATAATAGAGGGAGGGCTGGCCTTAGACTATTAGACTTTTGTAAATAAGAGAATGAGGCAAGAGCGGTGTAAGGAAAATGTATTTTAGACCAGAACATGAGCTGGGACGGCATCAGTGAGAGGGTGGGCTTCCTCATTTCTCTTACAAAGCTATTACAAAGTGGAAATATGCAAAATTCCCATGAATATAAGGTAGGTACAATAATTTGTAATTTTATTTCTTTTCTAGCTTCAACTTAATCATTTTGTGATATTCCAACAACCTTGGCTTTGTGGTTGTATGTTCTTCGAGTGACTAGTAAATTCACCTGCTTCCAGTTGAAAGACATGTACCTGGGCAAATGGCCTAGGCCGTGCATGTTCAGTCCACAGTTTCCTCGCACCATCCAACTTTGGACAGTACTGAATCCCTCAGTGAAGTGTCAAATGTTAGTTCTCACAACTATATTTCCAAATGGAACATGTTCATACACTTGACTGCATGACATTTGTGAAGCGTGTGGACAAAGATTTTTGGTGTAGTTCAACCTTATGCTTCTGTATGTGCCACCTGTCAACTCTTTGTGGAAACATAGCCTGTTTTGTTACATCTGTCAGTGTTCATTCACGTCACTGAATGGGTGTCATGCTGGATAGTGTCCCACTGTTCTAGAACCAGGCAACTCTAAGGACTTCCATGCAAATGAATGTTCTCAATGTTGTATTTATTGTTTAATAAATTTTGATGAAATATATTAAATCTATTTTGTTGAACAGAACATAAATACAATGTGAAATTTCTTCTGAAATATCATTGAATATCATGACTTGTTCAGTATTTTAGATTCTTCATTACAATCTGAGACTACAAGTTTCTAACATGAGGACATATCTATTGAGCTGTGGAAATAAGATTTTCATATTTCCCCCCATCTCATCTTCATCAGTCTTTCCTCTGGTCTCTGTGAGTAGAAACATTCATTCATCAATTCTATTCCTTGTTTTTCTTTTTCTTTGCTTAAATCAAGGAAGTTTTATTTTAGCCCAATAGTTTGCTCTTGTGGCACTGCATTCTAAAAAATGCATTATGAATTGTTCTGCCATCTTATGAGCGTCATAACATCACACAAAGCTAAGTGGCTTGAGTCATCGCTGAACTTGGCCCCCTGCTGCAGTCAGGGCTACCATAAACCCAAGGCCTATGAGCCTGCTGCCCATGTAATGGGGCACGCTGCTTCAAACTAAAAAGTTTCCTATAAATAAAAGCAATACTCATTACTGATGAAAACAGAGTATTTTAACTAAATAAGGCAATGACATTTATTATCATTATTAAGGATCACTGACCTTTGTGTGCTCCTGGTAATAAATGCAGCACTCTGCCACTGAGCATATCCCCAGGCCTGTTTGACTGGTACTACAGTAGGCTTGCCCAGCACCACCACAAAGAGATGAGCAATGCTTTGTGGTAGATGGCCTTGGCATCCCTGATGTGTATATTTAGTGGCCAAAGTGTTGTAATATGACCTATATCTTTGCAACATCTGTTGTGTGTTTTTAAAGATATTTCATGCTCAAGTGTTCAGTGTGGAGAGGAAGAATAGATCTAATGGTTTTAATAAAAAGTTTTGGCAATTGAAGAATAGAGAAGAAACTTTCTCCAAATAAGTAATTAGCCAAACATTTATTCTGGGCCAACCAAATGATTTAAGGCATTTTTCAGTTTTGAGGAAAAATAACAGAACTTTTCAACATAGGAACTACAGATCAGGATATTTTCATGGCTGATGTAACCTGAAAAAAGATTAGTGTTTTGGAAAAGCCTGGATTCTTATAAAACAGAGGAAGGATAGTTTTGAGATTAGAAAGTGGAGCACTGGGAGAAGAGGGAGCTGCACTGGAAGAACCGTCTGCTCCAGGAAGGACATGAAGTGAGAACACTACCACAGTGGTAGAACCACTGCCTGTCTGTGAGGCCACTCTTCCCAACAAGCTGTTCCTATCAGTCGACGATTGGGCTTCACAAGGACATTGTGACAGACACACTTTAGGGAGCTGAACCTCAAAGACTGCCCACTTCTATTGCTGAAGAACCTCATAACTGGACAGAGAATAGCTAAGACTTTCCCTATTTGCCCTTCTTCCCTCCCTCTCTATCTATACTGCATGGTGGTATAATGGCTGGAGATTGATATATGATTGGAGATGCACAATCCAAGCACATATACTGTGCATGGCGTAAATATGCAGGTGTGTGGAGGCGGCTCTGCTTTGTCATGTCCAGGATCAGATGGGAAATCTGAAGACGTGATGATGCCGTTGTTGCACAAATTCTTCTGCACGCTCAGAGTCTGAATAAGGGATCCACTTTTGTACTTGAAGCCAACGTGTGTCCATCAGGGAGTAGTAGATATACATTTTCCAGTCCCTGCCCATGAAAACTAAAAACTTTGACTATTACATATGACAAAAATAGACTAATGTCTTCCTTTCTTTTCTATTATCATGAAGCATGACAGCAGGCAGGCAGGCATCAGCTGAGAATTTTACATGCTGGAGCAGTAGCTGAGATTTTTACATCCCAATCCACAGGCAACAGGCAGAATGAGAGAGAGAGAGAGAGAAAGAGAGAGAGAGAGAGAGAGAGAGAGATCTTTGAAATCTCAAAGCCCTCACCTAGTAACCCTCCTCCTCCTCCAATAAGAACACACCTCCTCCTGGTGTGGGAAGTCCTTCTGTATATGTATTGCTTTTATTGGTTAGTGAATAAAGAAGCTTCTTGGGCCTATGACAGGGCAGAATAGAGCAAGGCGGGAATTCCAAGCAGAGATAGAGGAAAGATAGAAGGTGGAGTAAGGGAGATGCTATGTAGCTGCCAAAGGAGACAGATGCCAGAACTTTACCTGGTAAGCCACAGCCTTGTGGCAATACACAGAATAATAGAAATGGGTTAATTTAAGATGTAAAAGTTAGTTAATAAGAATACTGAGCTAATATGTCACGCAGTGTTTTAATTAATACAGTTCTGTGTGATTATTCAGGTCTGAGCCACCAAGAAATGAATGCACAGTCTCCTCTTACATGCTCCAACAAGGTCACACTTCTTAGTCTTTTCCAAACAGTTCATCAGCTGGGAACTAGTAAGCATGCAAATGGATGAGCCTTTAGGGGCCATTCTCATTCAGTCCACCACATTCCACTCCCTGGCACCCATAAGCATGTAGTCATTTCATAATGTAAAACGCATTAAGTCCAAACATCTCCATAGTCTTTCAGTCTTAAGACTAAGAGTCCAAAGTCTCTTCTGAGACTCAAGGTGATCTCTTTAACTGCAATGCCCTGTAAAATCTAAAAGCACACCACAGACTTCCAGCATACAATGTCAGAGGATATACATTACCATTCCAAAAAGGAGAAAGGGGTGCATAATGAGGAAATGCTGGACCAAAGCAAGACAAAACCTAGCAGGGAAAACTCCAAATTCTGCATCTATGTCTTAATATTAAAGCATTCTTTGGATCTCCAATTTCTTTCTGCTGTGTTGACTACAACACTCTTCTGTTTCTTGGGCTAGTTCCACTCCGTTAGCAGCTCTCTTTGGCAAGTATCCCATGACTCTGGCATCTCCAACATCTGGGGTTTCCAATACAATCCAGGCTACAGTTTCACTCCATAGCTTCTAGAGGCCTCTCCATACAGTGCCTCTCCCTGCCAAAAGCCTGGCCTCAGCAGCTTTCCTTAACAGCAGAAAAGATTCCACAACACCTTTACTTCTCCTGTATCCTTTACTCTAAAGTCAGACAGCTTGACCAAAGTTGACAAGTTCTACTGCTTGCTGGAACTCCTGCCCCCTAGTTCAATTACATATGCATCAGCTTTCTGTTGTTGATGGGTCCTTTCACTGCTAACCCTTCCTTGACAGCTCATCAACTGGGAACTAATGTGCAAATACTGAGCCTATGCAGGGCATTCTCATTCAAACCAGTGTATCTAGGGAAGATACAGATAAGAAAAGAGTCTGAAAACAGGCAATTTCCAGTTGTCTTTCTACCTCATGAATGTGAGGTGATAATCTCAGCTGTACCCTCTGGGGAGGTAGTCTGTCTGGAAACTGTCTATTTAATTTCCATAGCACACTAAGGACTATTAAGGACAATGTTTCCAAGCTCCCCAAAACAATATTGATTTAAAAATTACAAGTGAAAGCAACCCATATCGTACTATGCTAAAAGCAGGATCGTTTACAGATGGAGTCTCGTTCTTGGTGCTGAAGGCCATCTGGCAAGGTCAAACAATGTTCAAAGGAGTTGGCATTCTTTGCTTCACCTAGACCTGTGCCAATCCGGTATCTATTTATTTACTTACTTTAGGTTTTGTTGCTTTTTTATGTGTATGGGTCTTTTGTCTGCACGTGTGTCCTTTGCACCAAATGTGTGCCTGCTGCCTGAGGAGAACCGAAGAGTTACAGATGGTTATGAAACAACCTGTGGGTGCTGTGAATTGAATCCGGGTCCTCTGCAAGTGCTTAGGGCTCTTTCCCAGTCTTTGAAAATGTTTTCTTTCTTTCTTCCACATTAAGTCTGTCCCCATTTGAACTTGAATGAGCATTGTCCTATAAATATCGTTCCCTTTCTTGGAAGTAGACCCTGATTCTTAAGACCATTAGAGTCCTTCCTCAGCACCAAAGAAATCAAGTCTCTAATTCTTTGAGAAAATGAAGATGCTTTGCTTTTCCTTTTCATTAATTTACTCTTTGAAAATACCATGCATGGATATAATACATTTGGGCCACTTTCATCCCTCCACCATCCTTCCCCTCTCTTTGCTTTTTTCATCTGAGAACACGTCACTGACTTCTGGGTTTGAGTCTTTAACACACTATGTTTATAATTTTGGATAAGTTTTTTAATCTCTTTGTACCTAAATCTTCTCTTTGTAAATTGAACATGACTAACACCATAGCAGGTCATCATAAAGACTAGATGAGCTAAAACATGAAAAGTGCGTCTACCAATACACGCAAGTACAAGACATTTACTCTTGTTACCACTAAATTAAAAAAAAAACTAACTATATAGCCCAGGCTGGCCTCAATATTCTTGCCTCAGCTTCCCAAGTACTGGCAGTAGCCAGAAGAGAAATCCTTCTTGCTTTATGTATGTTTTGTACATTTAGGTAGAGTTTCGTTTTCATCATCAATATCCATTCATTACAGTGTCACTTTTGAAAGACTATTACCTCATCACTGAACTGCATTAAGTTTGGGTTTAGTATCTAATGTATTAATTTTATTAATTAATTTAAAATTTGTTTTCATCTTCCTGGTTTCCTGGGGTTTCGTTGTAACTACTGTTCTCTTTTTAATCCATTGCAACAAATACCTCCTTTATTTTTGTTTCTTTTACACTTGAAAGAAGTAATGATATTACTTTGCCTCTGAATATTGCTACCTTTATATGATCATTTTCAAAGTGTTTTACAATTGGTTATTTGGTTCTATGTTTAGTAAAATGGTTTGACTTTCTTTTCATTACTAAATTATTAGGTTGTATTGTTGCTATAATGTGTATAATTTGTAAGTAGAACTGTGTGCATTTTCTGCTTTGTGGACTACATTAGGTTTTGTAGCCTCACATATGAACTATTCCTATTGATAGTCTCTGAACATGAGGCAAAGTCATATTTGCTATAGACTTAGGTATAAACATTGAATCATGTCTATGACTTACATTATTTAAAATTGTCCCTGTCAATACACTGTGTGCTCGACCTGTCAGGAATGAGTCAGGCATGTTTCACTAGCACCTACCGTTGCTCTGAAAGCCTGCATTGAGGCTATGACATTGACATGTGGTTTCCCGGTGTCTTTTCTCAAGGGCTTTGTTTTATGGATGAAAAATGACCAAGCGGTCTTATTTAGTATACTTTGGTTTTAACTCTTCTTTATCTGAAGTTTAATTTCAAATCCTTATTTCCATGGTTTTGTGTTTGCTTTTTCAACCTTTTACACTCAAAGTTTTCTTTTAATTTTTCAAAAAAATATTATTTTTATTTATATGTAGATGTGTTTTTCTGCCATGTGTGTGGGAGTCCCTCAGAGACCATTAGAGGGCATTGGATTTCTTGAAGCTGAAATTACAGGCAGTTGTGAGCTACCCAACAGGAGTGCTGGGAATCAATGTCAGGTCCTCTGGAAGAGCAGCCAGTGCTCTTCACTGCTGAGCTGTCTCCAGCCCAGGACTCTGTTCCCTGACTACATCATAAGGAATCTTTCTAGTAGAATGACGCTCCTAAAGTAATCCCTGTTAACATGTGTTTTCTGATGTTTGTCACAGTTTCTCTGATTCTTATAATTATTTATTCTCCGCATTGTTTTCTAGATAAACTGTTTTACAAAAGTATGGAATGTATATATAATTTTTGAATGATGTCTTCAGTTAACTTAGTATGTCAAAAGCGCTTGGGCTGACTTTCATCTCCTATCCTGGAGAAATGAAGAAATCTGTCTCCTCCCATTTGCATCACAACACTCGGCCATCCTTGACCCCTAGCCTTCTTGCACGTTTCTCCCGCTGGTCAGCTTCACCCCAGAAATTTAATTCCGCTTTTGCTGTCACTGATGCATTATTCCCATAGTTTAAAACTTGACATGCTCTTGTCAGGACTGGAAGCAGGGAAAAAAATGAATCTAATTTGAGCTTTCCCTCCTCAGGGTGCTACCCATGATATGTCACCTGAAAGTAATTATTTTACATGTATGTGCGTTTCAAAGGATCTGCATGCTTCTGGGACCAGTGTTCCTTATACCTTAGGTTTTAGTGTTTTGTTTCAGGTACAGGTAAACCCCCATGAAAAGGACAATAAGAGCACTTTGCATATTTTATTATAAACCTTGTTGGCTTAAGAATGTAAAGATCTGTTGGGAAACTGAGCCCTTCACCCACCTGTTCCAGGAACTCCCAGAGGCAAGCATAAAAGGAAGCTATGGTTGTGCCATCACTGGGTGCTCTGTATTTAAATATCAAATAACAGAAGTCAGAAAGTCCATAGTCCTCACTCATAGGGGCCAGGAAGATGGCTCAGTGGACAAAGTACTTTCTGTAGGATGAGGATCTGAGTTTAGGACCCCCGCACTCACTTAAAGACTTGGGTAGAGCTGTCCTAGTCTGTAATCCTGTACAAGAAGGTGAAGACAGTGTTGTGAAGTACTCCTCCAGAGAACACAAGGACAAGCTTAAAACCAAATAGCTCTATTCTCACCAGCCAATGACTACAGAGAACTTGCCCAAATCATGCAGCCCAAAGCTTTGCTGTTCTCTTGCTGTCTGCCTTTTTAAGCACATGTGTCAATACATAGACTAATAGAAGTGGGTTAATTTAAGATGTAAGAGCTAGCTAGAAATATGCCTGAGTCATTAGCCAAACAGTGTTGTAATTAATATAGTTTCTGTGTGATTATTCAAGTCTTAGCAGCTGGAAAATGAAAGTGCAGTCTCTGTTTACCAACAATTTTTAACCTGTGTCTGATTGAGAATGGTTATGAAACTGATAAACTCCTCCCACATCCAGAACACTGAGGAGGTGGCTTCTGCTACCTCCCTGACTTTTAACCTCATGGTTACCAAAGGAATTCCTGGAGAAACTGGAGTTCGTGGGCTTACCACCTTAGGGGACTCATATTCTGGGAGTCCCAAGATGGATCCATTTGGATCCATGGTGGAGATTTTCTTTGTATAGTAAAGTTAATGTCTGGACTCCAGAAATTCACATACAACCCAACTCCCTGACTCTGCCAATTTCGCAATAATGGCCTTCAGTTTCCTGCCAGACATTAACATTTATAGATGTGGGACTGCTTTACCTGAGATTAGCAAAGTAGCAGCTAGACTCTGTTGGTTTGTGTTTGTGTTTGGTTTGTTTTGTTGTTATAAAGGACTCTGTGTGCTTACAGGAAGACTCAGTCTCACAAGCCCTCCAAGCACAATGGTTTTTTGCCTGAAGTGGGCAAAGAAGTTTTGCAGGGAAGGGGCTGTCACCAGGACAGACATAGTAGTATTGGGTAAATTGAAAATCTGTTTCTTCATTAGTGGACCCACAGCCCCAGGAGCATGCATCTGTGAAGCTTCTCCCAATAGCCTCTGGATGCAACATTTTACAGAAGTCCATTTGGAAGGTAGGTCAAGTCTCAATGGATAGATTGCTTTAAGAGCCCAGGTTTCAGTCTTTTATGATCCCCATACCAAGGATCTTGGGCCTTTCCCAGGGAAAGATAAAGAAAGTAAAACAGAATAACTATAGTCATAGAACCCATGTCAGTCTTCTCTTCAGTGGGCCAGAGGTCTGGTGACAACCCATCTATCTCTCTGTAGCCTCCTTCAGCTGGGTATGGTGGCTCTATGGGGTGACACCAATGACCTTTACCACTGTAAGGATGGTGAGGACTGCAGGGTACGGGCCTTTCAACACTGGATCCAAGCTCTGGGTTGGGATCCTCTTTACCTACAGAAGGTCATCAGGCCGGAACTTGTGGGCAAGCTCAGATATGGGCCAGGGTGTGCCCTCCCAGACTGTCTGATGGGTAGTCCTCTGGGCTTGCTGCAGGGCCTGTAGGGACTTGAGGATGGAATGGTTCATAAATTCTGCTTTAGGAACATCTCTGAGCTTAGGGAAGAGAGGGAATGCTTTCCAGGCATAATCTCAAATTATGTTTTTGATAACCTAATTTGATATGGAGTGCACTTATCGCTTAAAAGGCGAATGCTAGGAGGCTGGCCCAATTTCACTGGTCTCAAAGACTTATCTAGTTTTATTGTTTTGTTTTGTTTTTTTTCTAGACTGGGTTTCTCTGTAGCTTTGAGCCTGTCCTAGAACTAGCTCTTGTAGACCAGGCTGACCTCAAACTCACAGAGATCCGCTTGCTTCTGCCTCCCAAGTGCTGGAATTAAATGCATGTGCCACCACCGCCCAGATTTTAGTTAAAGTTTCCTTCAATGTCTACTAATCTTTTCTACGTGCCTTGAACCTGGGAGGCCTACAGGTACAATGTATTTTCCAAACAACATTTAGGACCTTTGTCAGATTCTTGGAAACTGATCATGAAGGCAAGGCCATTGTTAGACTCCAGGGAGAAGGACAACCCAAATCTGGAAATTAACTCTTGGAGGAGTTTCTCAGTGACAACTGAGGCTGTCTCCATTTGGGTAGGATAGGCTTCCAGCCATCCAGAGAAGTATCTTTGCAAACTAACAAACAATTCTACCCAAGAAATGTGAATTTGAACTCTGTAAAGTCCACCTCCCAGTGTTCTCCAGAGGTGCTTCCTCAGGTGTGGATTCCTTCCTGGGTTCTCTTCCTTTGGGCTTTACTTGTGTACATGTGACACATCTGGATACAATGTCCTTGATAGGATGGTCTAATTGAGAGACATAACATCTGGGCCTGAGTAACTCAGCAGTCTAGTTGCCCCAGATGGGCAGTCCATGGGAATTTGGTGGACGTCTGATTTTTAATAGTGGCAGGGAGTCTCCCATCCAACAAAAAACCCTACCCATTTGCCTCCTGTTTGGCATCCTTCCTGTTCCCACAATAGGTTTCTTCTTGTGTGAAGGCTGGATGCTGGAATAATTCCAGGTTAGTCAGGGTAACCAAGATTTTGACAGGCCCCATTGGTTCTAGGGTCACCATCCAGATGGCTAAATCTGCTGTCCTGTTTCCTCAGGCCACGGACATAGGCTGTGGCACATGCATACTGACTGTCTATGTACACAGTGATGGCTTTGTACTTGCCCCAGCGAAGTGCCTGAGTCAATGCCAGAAGTTCAGCACTTTGTGCTGAGGTCTCTTGATTGAGGGTCTGTGTCCACACCACCTTGCCCAAGGTGACAACTGAGGCCCTGGCATACCTGATTCCATCTTGAGCAGTACCCCGTCCATGTACAGTACCTCTTCCCCTTCTCATAAACAGACATCTGTTAGGTCAGGTCTGATGGATTGCACCTCATCAGTCACTTGCAGGCAATCGTGCAGGGTCAATACATTGTAGCGGCTGGGTGCTACCAGGACTAGCACGCAATGGCTCACCTAGCTTCACAAACTCAGGCATACACAAGTGTCAATACCCAACTGTTTCCAGAAACTCCCCCCTGGTTCTTTATCTTAGGCACAGGGATCTGTAGGCTCACCAAGCTCCATCTCTGGGAGGATGTTTGTCTGCCTCCAAATTATGCCCCAAGTAGGTGACGCGGGTTACACATAGATGGGCTTTCTTGACTGAGACCCAGTCCCCTGGAGTCTGTGGTGCCTCTGGCAGGCTATTCTACACTCCTACTCTGTTTCTGAAGCTGTGAGGAGACCATCTACATACTCTATTCCAGGGTGCTCTCTGGGTAACTTTGCCGGAAAGTCAGAAGGTCAACACTTAAGGTCTCATCAAAGAATAGAGGAGAATTTTTGAACTCTTGGGACAACCTGGTCCATGTCAGTTGGCTCATAAATCCTCCCTCAGAATCTGTCCATTCAAAGGCAAAAGTGGACTGGACAACAGGAGACACAAGAAGTCATCGTTTAAGCCCAGCACAATACATACAAGTTTCCCTGGAGAAGGGAACTCAGGAGCATGTAGGGGTTAGGGACCATGATGTGGATAATTCCATTCCACTTCTTGACCTCTCTAAGATCCTGCACTGTTTGGTAGCCTAGGATACCTGTCTTTAGGACTGGAGCCGTGGGGTGGGGGGATCCAAGGAGAATGACAGGGATGAGGATCCCTGCTTTCTGTAGCCTATTAAAGTGTTAGCAATTGCCGGCTTGGTTTTCCAGCTCATAGCATACTGTGTGACCCATACTGAGGTAGCAATATTTAGCAATAGAATGATAATTGGCACTTAGTGGTGGTCAATCCTAGTGGATAATTCTCAGCCCAGACATTGGAATACTGCTGTGGCAAGTCCTGCAGACATCCCAAAGTTTGTGTGTTATTTTCATGTTCCAGACTTGGTTGGAACCTCCAACAGAGGCAGGTCACATAAATGCAAGTTGGGGACTGAGTAGGATTCAAGGTAGGAGTAGGATGGGCAGTGACCTCCCCAAAGGATATGGTTACCTGTTGTCAGAGGTTTTCTGTCCTGCCCACTTCCCGCAGTTGTTAAGTCCCAAAGAAATCACACAGAGGTCTACATCAACTATAAACTGATTGGCCTAGTAGCTCAGACTACTATTAAGTCTTATAACTTATATTAGCCCATTATTCTTGTCTATGTTAGCCACGTGACTCAGTACCTTATTCGACAAGGCAGTCACACCTTACTTCTTCTGTGGTTGGGTCACGACTGCGGACTAGGACTTCCTTCTTCCCAGAATTCTCCTGTTCTCACTGACCCACCTCTACTTCCTGTCTGGTTGTCCCACCTATATTTCCTGCCTGGCTACGGACCAATCAGCATTTAATTAAAATATAATTGACAAAATATAGACCATTGTTCCACACCAGTTACCTGTAATTTTTGTAATAAATCTCTCCCAGTTAGGGGATGGGGGCAGTCTTGTGTAACTAAGAAAGAGCTTGTCATGGTACCTTATCCCAAGTCCACCATCCGGGAGGTCAGCCAGGGGCAGAGTCACCTGTCCCGTTGCCCCTTGGATGGCTGTCCATTGAGACATCACTGGTCCAAGCAGCTTTGAACTGAACGAGCTGTGCTCTTGTCAAGCAAAAATTTAACAGATTTTCCCTTTAATGTTACCCTGGGTACTCAGTGGGATGGAACCCCAGCCATGTCAGTTGTGGCCCAAATGAAGAACAAGGTGTCACTTTCCAGTGTCCTTTTTACTTTCCGAGAGTGCATTAGTCCTTCTCTGCTCTGCCCTCTTCTTTGCCTGGCATTCCTGGCCGGCCCCTCTGGGATCTCTCTTATCGTCCTCCCTGAGCACTGCCAACTACTACTTGGGTCAGTCCTTTATTCTGTTTTTCTTCTACAGAGTCACAGTTGTTATAAACTTTTTAAGCAATCTCCAATAATTGGACCTATTCATGTACCTTCAACCGTCTATCTACTGGAGTTTCTAATATCTGGGGCAGGCTGAATATCAAAAGCAGTACTGGTTGCTCACTGGCTTTCTGGGACATCTGAGTCTATGGGGGTAAATATCCAGGAAGCATCACAGGGGCTCTCAAGGAACCCAGGGGGTGATTCTTGGAGCTACTGTATAACCTCATTTACCTTAAAACATATTAGTGTATTTTTTAACAACGTCAATCCTCCTAACAGGGCCTGGAGAGAACTGTCCAGAACCTCCTTACCTTGGTCAGTGTCGGGGTCCCAGTCAGGTTGAACTGAAGGGAAAATCCGCTCTATCCAGGCTACACTGTCCAGCAGTGACCCCTTGCCCAGCCTGGGTTGACTTTTCTACTCTCAAGCTGAATTCTGTCCTGCTCCTCACTGTGAGGAGAGTGGCCAGGAGTCTAACAATCATCCCAGGTCAGCTGATGGTTGTTAAAAACTGTCTCTAGGAGACTAATGAGAGCCTGAGGTTTTCCAGAGAACTGTGGGTTCTGAGCTTTCCAATTATACAGATCATTGGCTGGAAAGGAATATAAACATGGAAGGAGAAGGGGAAGGGGAGGAACATGTTGGTTTGGGGTTCACTGGGGATGTCTCCCTTAAAGGGAGGATGGAGGAACCTCTGCCCCAGGGAGGTTCCTCCCACAGCCCCCAGAGCCCATGTGTGTGGAGGAGAGAGGGCGCCTGAGATAGAAGAAACCACCTGCCCCGACAGCATGGCTAGGGGATCTAGTTTCCCTTCCTTGGGAACGACCCAGAGCAGCACTGAGACAGGGAGAGTCAGTTTCTTCTGGAGGACTGAGAGAACAGACAGAGGTTTGGGTTTCTCTGGGCAGCCTGGCCAAACCAAGAGGATTCAGGAGCCCAGTGAAAGGACACAAATCATAAGCCAGGGGAGTGGGTTTTGCACCAGAGAAAGCCACTGATCAGCATAAGGAAACTGATCAGGGTGGCTGGCATCTCCAGCCACCACTTTCCAGACTACCTGTGCCATCTGTGGGTCCAGGGAACCTTCACAGGGCCACCCAACTTATAAAGAAGAGGGTCAATCAATTTCAGGATAAGTCCAGAGTTCTTCAAGTGAAAAACAGATGCCATAACTGTCCTTGTCTGCAAAGCCTTCCATGCACTTCAGCGGTGTCTGGGGCTGCTCACTCCCTCTCCTGTATCAGAACTGACAGAGGCATATTGATGACAATAAAGACAACCAGAGATGGACACCACCCAGGCTTAAATCAGGGTGTCCAGCGACATCTCTCATGGATCTCATTCAAACACAGCCTTTCCTAAGTGACCCATGCAGAAGGTACCATAAACAGACCCAACTCGTCAAGAGTTTCTGGAGTTTCCTGTTGGAAGCCTCAAGGTCAACAAGAGCAGAAGCAGGAGGAGGTTCTGAGGTGCACACCTGCTAGGAACTGTCCTTCTCAGTTCTATTGGTCCAGGGGATCTGAGGTCCCCAGTCTTTCTGGGAATTTCTGGGGCCTACAGAATGTTGTGAGGTAACTCCATCAGAGAACACATGAACACACAACCAATTAGAAAGTCTTTGCTCTCATTGGTCAGCAGCTGCACGAAGAATACACTCAAATTATGGAGCCCCAAACCTTGCTCTTCTTGCCTTTTTGTGCACAAAACTTACACCCTACTTGGACACACTTCAATTAGCAAGTTCTACTAAAATAAGCAGAGCTATAGAAGTCAAGAGAGCAAGGTTAGTACATTTACGGACTTTCCCAAAACTCTTGATTGGTTGTAGAATATTATTTTAAGGTATGTTACTTTTGTTTCTGCTCTAGAACATTTATTTAATGATGCAAAGATGTGTTTGATTAAACAAGATCTCTTCTGTAGTGTGGAGGCTGAAAAATGCAGGCCCATTTTCACCTTGTCTGAAGGTCAGAGAGTTTGGAGATTTGAGGAGTGTGGTTGTGCCTCCTAACTCAGGAGGTGATTGCTTGGTTCTTTTGTAGTTAAGATAGCTGGGTGCCATCCTGATGGGCAGTCAAGATATGCAAATGTACTTCTGCTCCTTTATTTTGTTACTATGCGGTCACCTAGGGAAGGGCGTTCTTCAGAATACTGACTTAGAGCACCTTAGTTACCTGGACAACAGAATGCTAATGATTTGATGTTTCAGAGTTGACTGTGTACGTTACCCTTTTATATCGTGTTAATAAAGTCTTTTGTTACATTCTCCCCCAGTTTACGTTGGGTATAAAAACTGTGGAAAAATAAACATGGCTGAATTTCAGGGTTTCAGTAATCCCTGGAATACCCTCCTGGTGTCTTTTGGTTTCTGTCTTGTTATTCTGTGCATCTTTGTATCCTTTACTTATATCATTGGTAAGAAGTATTTTTGTCGAGGCTGGTTCTGGACATTGTAGACTGCCAATTTGTCTTGTTAACCATGTCCTTTGCTTTATAGAAGCTTCTCAATTTCAGGAAGTCCCATTTATTAATTATTGCTCTCAGTGTCTGTACTACTGGGGTTATATTTAGGAAGTGGTTCCCTGTGCCAATGTGTTCAGGTGTACTTCCCACTTTCAATTCTATGAGGTTCAGTGTGGTTGGTTTTATGTTGAGGTCTTTGATCCATTTGTACTTGAGTTTTGTGTATGGCAATAGATATGGATCTATGTTCATTCTTCTACATGTTGAAATCCAGTTATGCCAGCACCATTTGTTGACTATGCTTTCTTTTTTTCCATTTTATATTTTTTTCTTCTTTGTTAAAAATCAGGTGTTTGTAGATGTGTGGATTGATATCCGGGTCTTCTATTTGGTTCCTTTGGTCCTCCTGTCTGTCCTTATGCCAATGCCAGACAGTTTTCAATGCTGTAGCTCTGTAGTAGAGTTTAAAGTCAGGGATTGTGCTGCCTCCAGAAGTTTCTTTATTGTACAGGATTGTTTAGGCTATCTTGAGCTTTTTGCCTTTCCATATGGAGTTAAGTATTGTTTTTTCAAGGTCTTTGAAGAATTTTGCTAGGACTTTGATGGGGATTGCATTGAATCTATAGATTGCTTTTGGTAAGATTGCCATTTTTACTATGTTAATTTTACCTCCACAAGAGCATGGGAGATCTTTCCATTTTCTGGTGTCTTCTTCAATTTCTTTCTTCAAAGATTTAAAGTTCTTGTCATACAGGTCTTCTACTTGTTTGGTTAGAGTTACTCCAAGATACTATTTCATCCTATTAATGGCTATTGTGAGGGGTGATGTTTCTCTGATTTCTTTCTCAGCCAATTTATCATCTATGTACAGGAGGGCTACTGATTTTTTTTTAGTTAATCTTGTATCTTGCTGTATTACTGAAGGTGTTTATGAGTTGTAGAAGTTCCTTGGTAGAGTTTTTGGGGCAACTTATTTAAACTAACATCATATCATCAGCAAACAGTGAGAGTTTGACTTCTTCTTTTCCTATTTGTATCCCCTTGATCTCCTTTTGTCTTACTGCTCTAGCTAGAACCTCAAGTACTATACTGAATAGATGTGGAGAGAGTGGACAACCTTGTCTTGTTCCTAATTTCAAGGGATCGTTGTGAGTTTCTCTCCATTTAGTTTGATGTTGACTGTTAGCTTGCTGTATATTGCCTTTATTATATTTAGGTATGTTCCTTGTATCTCTGTTCTCTCCAAGATCTTTTTCATGAAGGGATGTTGTATTTTGCTGAAGGCTTTTTCAGAACCTAATGAGATGACCATGTGGTTGGTTGGTTAGTTGTTTTTTAGTTTGTTTATATGGTAAATTACACTGATAGATTTTCATATATTGAACCATCCCTGCATCTCTGGGATGAAAGCTACTTGGTCATGGTGGATGATTTTTCTGATGTGTTCTTGGATTCAGTTTTCCATTATTTTATTGAGTATTTTAGCATCAATGTTTATGAGTGAGATTGGTCCGTTATTCTCTTTCTTAGTAAAGTCTTTGTTGGCTTGGGTATCAGGGTAATTGTAACCTTGTAAAAAGAGTTTGGCAATGTTCCTTCTGTTTCTGTTGTATAGAACATTTTGAGGAGTATTGGGATTAGTTCTTCTTTGAAAATCTTGTAAAATTCTGTGCTGAAACTGTCTAGTCCTGGCTTTTTTTGGGTGGGAGACTTTTGACGACTGTTTCTATTTCTTTAGCAGTTATAGGTCTATTTAATGTGTTGGTCTGGTCTTGATTTAATTTTAGTAAGTATACTTCTTCTATTTCTTCTATCCCTATTATTCTTAGGTTTGATCTTTTCATGGTATCCCATATTTCCTGGATATTTTGGGTTAAGTTTTTGTTAGATTTAGCATTTTCTTTGACCAATGAGTCTATTTCTCCTCTATTATATCTTCAGCGCTTGAGATTCTCTCTTCCATCTCTTGCATTCTGCTGTTTATGCTTCCATTTGTGGTTCCTGATTGTTTTCCCATATTTTCTATTTCCAGAATTCCCTCAGTCTGTGTTTTCTATTGTCTCTATTTTGGTTTTCAATTCTTGAATAATTTCTTTCACCCATTTGATTGCTTTTTCTTGGTTTTCTTTAAGGGATTTGTTTATTTCTTCCAATTTTGTGTTTGCCTTTTCCTCCATATCTTTGAGGGGATTTTTTATTTCTTCTTTAATGGCCTCAATAATTCTCCTAAAGTTATTTTTACATCATTTTCTTCTGCCTGGTCCTGTGGAAGTGACTGGCTCAGGCCTGTTCCTGTAGAGATTGTTCAAAATACGATTAATTCTTACACATTCCTGTTTCCTTACCTCCCTTCTATACCAGATTTTCTGAGTGTTCTTTTATTGTGATTGACTTTTTTAAATTTATGTGTATGTGTATGTACCCATGTGAGTTGATGGGCACCATGGCCATGCAGGTGCTGCTGAAGGAGTGGAGGTCACCTGATTTGAATGCTAGACACTGAACCCTGGTCCTCTGCAATAGACCTAAGTGCTCTTAACTGCTGAGCCATCTCTCCAGTCCCTGAATGATAACTTTCATCAAATTACTTTTCTCAGTCAGCTGTATTTCTAGTGTAAAGCTCACTTACTTATTCATGATACATTACTAGGTTTTTCCTGTGGCTAAATTGGGTTTTCTAATACTTTGTTGAAGATTTTGTTGCCTACATTTTGGGATATATCAGCCAGTGACATTCTTATATTATATTGTCTTTATCTGGTTTGATATCATTGTATAACTGGCCCGATAAAGCAAGTTAAAAGTGCATGTTGGTTGGGTGTGGTGCTTCCATTCTTTCGCCTGGCACCTCCTAGGTGGTTGTCTGTGTCAAGATGAAGCTGAATATCCCCTTCCCACCAGCTACTGGGGGAGGGCATTTCTGGACTGACAGATGCTACTGTACTATAGTAACTGGCTCAAGGGACTGTAGTGATGAGGCAAGTAGGCCTGCTTTTCGTCCCACCTGGCTCCCGCACGGCTAGCTTTACACCCGAAATAACAACACACAAATTGTATTCATTTTAAACACTGCCTGGTCCATTGGCTCTAGCCTCTTATTGGCTAACTCTCACATCTTGACTCAACCCATTTCTAATAATCTGTATGTCACCACGAGGTCGTGGCTTACCAGGAAAGATTTAGCATGTCTGACCTGGCAGCTTCATGGCGGGCAGCTCTCAGCCTCTGCCTTACTCTGCTTCTTTCTCCCAGCATTCTGTTCTGTCTACTCCACCTATCTAAGCTGCTGTCCTATCAAAGGCTAAGGCAGTCTCTTTATTTGACCAATGAAATTAACACACAGGCAGAAGACCCACCTACATCAGGGAACTTTCAGTTTCTTGTAACTGGCAGTTTTTCTGCCTTCTTCTGGGGGCTATTTGCTAGTGTCTAGAGGCATCTTTTTGGCCAACCCAACTTGGAACTTCGAAGATACTACTGGCATCTACTAGGTAAATGCAGGAATATTGTCAACAAACACACAAGACAGCCGGCGCCCTTCTCCCAAAAGTAACTCTCCATCCAGTGCACTAGTGGTCTTGACATGAATCCTGCACTGCATTGTTGCTGATTTTCTGTCTTATTTTCATTCATTCATTCGTTCATTCATTCCTTCATTTCAGCTGTCCTGATGTCTGCCATTTGTAAACAAGTCCTATGTAGAACCAAGCCCTTTCTCTGAAGGTGTGGGGTCGTCTACATAGAAGCTTTATTTTTGAATCTTACAGATGTTAAGATTGTGGCACCTTCGTTGTGAATCAGTACCAGTTGGTTGCACGGTCTCCGGTTACCTCTTGTCATTTTCTCTCCCTGGAGTCTGCTGTGTCCGGCACTGATGGATCATGCATTTGTTACTGTCCTCGTGGCTGCAGCCTGATAAAAAGCAACTTCAGGGAGGAGGGCTTTACTTTGGCTCAAGGATCTGGAGATGCAGTCCACTTGGGCAGGAAGGCATGATCAAGCTGCTGTCAAATAGCAGAAAGCTGCTTGCTTGAATCTCCAAAAATCGGGAAGCAGACAGAGGAGTTGAACCCACACAGTTGGCTTTCTCCTTTTCCACTTTTACTTGTTCTGAGACTCCATCTCATGGGAAAGTGGCCCACCCCTGGTATTCAGGGAATGTCCTCCTCACTCAATTAATCCTCTTCAGAGGAGCCCCCAGGAACACACCCAGAGGTGTGTCTCACTAATGCCCTAAGTGCTTCTTAATCCAACCAGGTTGATGGTAGGAACGAACTGCCACAAAGTATCCTCACAGTACACCTCTTTCATTTCTCTTCCATTGTTTCAGTCATCCGTTGTCAAATGATTCTTTGCTGAACTGTCTTCCCCTGTAGTTCTTAAACAGCTGAACATACCAGAATGCCGTTGCACTGTCCTCTAGAATGCATAGCAGCAGATACGCATGCGTATTGCTATTGCAGGCTGCAGAGGGAACCCCTGGGTACCTCTTACAAAATGCAGAGGTTCTGCAGCTGAGACCAGCCATGTCTGTCAGGAATCCTCATGAATCATCATAGCAAACACGCTGCCAGACTCTGTTGCTTTCTGTTTCTTTCTGTCTCTGGGTAGTTCCCTGAAGACTTCGAGGATCCTGATAGAGGCGGGAATGTACTCTGCACTCTGGGTCTGTGTGTTCTGAACAGTCCCTGGTATCCATGGGCCTTTCTAATGAAGTCTTTTCTTAGCATTGCCACAATAGTCTAGTTGGGTTTTGTTTTGTTTTGTGTTTTGTTTTTTGTGTTTTGTTTTGTTTTGTTTTGTTTGGCTTGGAAAGACCCAGGAGGTTGATATTAGAGGTCAGACAGACAGATTGCTGACGTTCCTACCAGTTTGTCTTATGCCCATGGCTTTAATTTTGCTGTGACCAAGCCTAAGTAGACTGGAAGAGGTAGCTGATGCCGACTAACACTGTAGAGACACTGACCTAGTGGCAATGTTGTGTATGTTTCTCGCTGGCAGGATGCAGTTCATTTATATTTTCATTCCATCTTGACAAATCTATATTTTAACTAGTTTGTTTATACCACTTACATTTAATGTGAGTATTGATATGTTCAGATATAAGTATACTATTTCTTTACTCTTGTTCTCTCAGCTTATTGTTTCTATTTTATTCTTCCTCTTTTTGGTTATTTGAACTTTGTTTTATTCTATTTCAATTTGTCTATTGCATTTTTCTTATCATACACACACACACACACACACACACACTGAATCTTTGTATCTTTTTGACTGCCCTAAGATTGCAATAGACACACTTAACTTTTACAGATAGCTTGGATTCAAAGCTTTACCACATCAAGCGGTCCGTAGAACCACTGGCACCATCTCGGTTCCTTTCCTCACACTCTGAGCTATAGTCTTAAGTGTCACGTGCACAGAAAACCTCACCGGAAGGTATGACAGCATTTGTTTTCAACCCTCACTTTTTTAAATGCCAAAATGATTCTATTTTGTTTGGAACCCCTCGACTTCATTCTCCAATAAGGTAAGAATCCTACATGTCACTCCAACCACAGTCCTTGTCTTAGTTGGAGTTTCTATTGCTGTGAAGAGACACTATGACCACAGCAACTCTTATAAGGAAAGCATTTATTTGGGGTGGCTTGCGTACAGTTCAGAGGTGCAGTCCATTATCATCATGGTGGGATGCAGCGGCATGCAGGCAGATGTGGTACTGGAGAAGGCACTGAGAATCCTACGTCTTGCAGGCAACAGGAAGTAGTCTGAGACACTAAGCAGTAGCTTGGGCATAGGTGACCTCAAAGTCCACCCCCAAAGTGACACAGTTCCTCCAACAAGGACACACTTCCTAATGGTACCACTCCTTTGGGGGCTGTTTTCTTTCAACCCACCACAGTCCTCCTGGTAGCCTATCTTTTAGCCTTGCATATAACCAAACCTGGATTTCTTCTTGCTCCACACAAGTTCCTTCCTTACTAAACTCTAGGAGCCTCTGGCTTGAAAAGTATGGGGGTTTTTTCCTTACCAATCGGTCAAGAACTATCACAAGAAATTTCTTTGTATTTTGGAGCAACAGCAATAGGATTGGATAAAAAGGTTCTCAGTTGAACATGTGGTTGTTGACTATACTGTGCTGGTCTTATACAGTGCTCGCAACTCTCAGTCATTTAGATCTTGGAAAGGAGGGCAAGGAAGACCAATACCCCTTAGACCACTTCCCTCTCACATGCTACATCTTAATGTGTGTAGCCCTGGTGGTGACAACCTTCATGGCCTCACAAGTCTCTTTACACACATATTTTATTCCTAAATAACACAGATGACACACTTTCCCGTGCCGTTTAACTAGCTAGGGTGACTTTTTGCGCACAGAACAAGGTATTTGGAAATCAAAGTGGGGAGTGTGCTCAATCCAGGACGGATGGGTCATGAGACACCCAAACAGCAGTGCAGCTGGTGACGAGCAGCCAACAGTGACGTGAGCCACGACTGGGACATGGACCATCCCTATGGCTGGACAAGGCATTCAGAACACTGCTCACAAGGCAAAGGCATTTCCGTGGGCATACTCTCTTCCCGTATTCACTGCCATTCTGCGGTGAAAGCGTTATTCGCAGCCAGAGACGAGGAAGCAGGGGCTTAGCATGCACAGTGTATAAGAACCACGGAGCCAGTGTTGGTAGGACTGGTGCAGCCACTTCACTCCTTCTCACGCTGGTCTTCAGACTGGGGGTCATCTTGTGCTAGATATGGAGTCAGGATCCAAATCCTGGGCCTGGTCTTTTCCAGTTCTGTGACTTTAACTGACCTGGACAAGCCTGGGGCAACTGTGAGTCAAACGGCTCCGGCCTGTGCAGCGCTTCAAGCTTTGTGTGCTGGGGTGTCCACACTGCATGCTGTCCCCTTTCCCAAGTCACTGCTAGAAGCCACATTTGCAAATGAGGACGGAAGCTTGAAAGAGTCCAGAAAGGTGTTACTGCATGGGAAGTGGGAATTTTTTTTACTTTCCCTTCTAACCTTCTAACCCCAGAGCAGGTGTTTCGAACCATTCTGTTTTATAATATTGTTAGGGAAGCTTTAGTAAAAGGTGAGCCCTTCCCCTAAGAAAGAAAGGAAGAAAGGAAGGAAGAAAGAAAGAAAGAAAGGAAGGAAGGAAGGAAGGAAGGAAGGAAGGAAGAAAGAAAGAAAGAACCTTCCAGCCTCCCCCAAAGATTCAAGAATCACATTTTACGTAACTGTATAATTTTTAAAAGCCAGATTATTGCTGGCATAACCAAAATCCCTTCCACTTTTTAAAGCCGTTTGTCCTATGCAGGGGTTGTGGCCATGCATGAGAAACAGCAGGTGGTGCCAGATGACAGGTGGTGTGGGAGCCGTCCCCGGTGGGAGGCGCGAGCAGGCGAGCAGGCTGGCAGCTGCCGAGATCTTTGAGCGCTGGCGCCTCGCTCTCAGAAGCTCCGGATCCAGACACGCGAGGGCTGCTTTCTCAGGGACAGCAGCTCGGGCTGTGGAGGGAGGACTCGGGCTTGTCCTCCTCCTCTACATATTGGCTTGACTCTGCTCTGACCCCCACCAGCGCGGCACAGTAAGTAGGCATTTGTTTTTGCTGTACCACTCCCCAGCCTCCTCCCAGCGCTTACCTCCCTGTCATCCCCAGGACAACCCTGTTCTCTCTAATTATGTCCCACCCGCAGGATTGACAGGAGAGATTCAGTTGTGCTGGGCTTTGGAGGGTGGGGTGAAAGCAATGCTTGACTTCAAAAGGGAGCCGGAGAGAAATAAATGCAATTTGTTTATTTAGTTGGCAATCTTGCAATATGGGGGCTGCTAACTTTCCATGAAAAAAAAAAAAAAGCCCTTGGCTATTGAGGAAATGGAGGTATTTAATGGCTGAATAACAAGATCAGGTTCAACACAGCCTCTTTCTGATTTAGAAACCCAAATCTCATGTACAATCTACATATTATGTAAAAAAAAAAAGGTACTGCGAGAGATACTGAATGTATTTAATTACGTTTTTAGAAATCAAGGAAGAAAAGGCAAAAATAGCAGTGTGGGTGGTGAGGTGAAGTATACCCTACTGCAGGGGAACCCAGAATAATGGAGTTTCCTTTTGTGCTGAGAACAAGCTGCCAGTGGGGTTCTGGGGATGTGTTAGCCATAGTGTCTTGCTATTTCTCTAAGCTTGTATTTTTTGTTTTTAAATGAGGGTCTGAGGGGGTTTTTTTCTTCTTCTTTTTTTTTTTTGACTGCTCCCTAATTTGAGGGTTGGTAAACTCGGTGGGCAGTTGGCACACTCTGCTGGTTAATGAAGTTTCCTTGGACAATGGGAATCATGTCAGGAAATCTAGTGAGAGGTTGACGGTTACCACCAGATTGGATGCTGCTGGAGGGGAACGGTAGTGGCCGGTCGTCAGCCCCTCACATTCCTGCCGTAACCAGAATCCTGCTGCTCGCCTTAGGTCTGGGAATAAAAGCAGAAGTATGGTGAAGCTGAACGGCAACCCTGGAGAGAAGGGGGCCAAGCCGCCTTCGGTGGAGGATGGCTTCCAGACGGTCCCCCTCATCACGCC
Source organism: Myodes glareolus (assembly GCF_982192425.1). Taxonomy (NCBI): domain Eukaryota; kingdom Metazoa; phylum Chordata; class Mammalia; order Rodentia; family Cricetidae; genus Myodes; species Myodes glareolus. The sequence continues at coordinate 92,968,759 of NC_142034.1, forward strand.
CTTGGAGGTTAATCATTTACAGCTGGCTGCTCCCGAGAAGGTAATAGGTGATCTTCCTTCCCTTGCCCTCCCCCAGCTTACCCCAACCAGCAAGAGATTTTACCCCCAAATACTTTCATTCTCCCAGCCATCAAATAGGCTCCCATCCTTGGAAAACGCTCTATCCAGGGGCGAGAGCTCCTGTGTTACTGCGGATTTACGGTGTTTGTTCATATCTACATATACAGGCAAACAAATTGATGTTTTCTTGTTAAGATTTTATCACGGCAGATAAATACACACAAGCTTCTACATGGGGATGAAGGAAAAAAAAAAACATGTCTCAATTTTCTTGAGGTGTTCCAAATATTGATTGGTACAGATAGGAAGCAGAGACTTGAATTCAGTTTTGCAGCTTGCACCTGCTAAGGACGGCCCTGTCCTAGGAATTGATTATAAAAAGACGAAGTTACAAAACCCTTCTTCAGATGAACACAGTGTATCATGGTTAATGCTGGTCCCAAGCCTCACAAAGGGTGGAGAGGGCCAGGGAGATGCAGAGGGAGGGCTGGATAGGTAAGCTACAGTGGAGAATATCTAAATTAGAGTCTTGAAGGTGAGTAAAGTCTTTCAGGTTCCGGGAGGAAACAGTATTTAAGGCAACGATGGAAGCGAGTGTGCAGAGTGTGGGAAGCTCGCAGGGACAGAGCGGCTGCAGGAGAATGTCTGGGGAGAGGAGACTGGGAAGCAGCCTCGGGCTGATGGCCCATCTCCTGAAGGAAGAAACGGAGGTGACAAAGGGATGGCATCCCACAGACATAGGTAGGAGAGCGTGTGTTAGGACTGCCCGTGTGAGGTCTGCCCGAGAGTGCAGAGGCTTTAGGGGGTGAGCTATTGCCCATCATGAGAGGTTTGCAGGTAAATGATCCTGCCCCCAGGCTGGAGACGGAACAATGGATCGTCCCATCTGTTCGATTTTTCTCATTGGCATCTCCAGGAGGGTACTGTGCGTCTTAACCACTTGGCTCCATCCAATCAATGGAGAGGAACTAAACCGAGATGAAGAGCCAGCTGATTGGCTGGGGCTGAGTCATTTGTTTTGAAAGCCCAGAGGTTTTTGATAGAAGAATGTGTCAGGGTGGGTGGTGGAATTAGAGTCTTGAGCTATCCTGAGAAACTAATAAAGCCTTTTGAAAAGAGATTTGAACGCCATGGCAGCTAAGGAAGTGTGAAGAGACACACTGAGTACTCGCCTCAGGCATGTCAGACATACTCAGTTTTTGCTTCATGACAGAAGCACCAGGCTATTTAGAAACTCCTGTTATTGAGGTCATCCCCCACCCCCGACCAAAGCAATTCTGACAGAATCTCTGAGATGAGATCCAGCCATCAACCTAAATGCTGTCTCCCCACAGGACCCCGTGGGCGGCCAAAGTCGAGCAAACTCGATTTCAGACCCATAATACAACCTGGGAGTCTGGGATTGCAAACTCATATTACAAGCCCGAGGTTGGGAGGCTCCAGATGCACAGAAAGCCCAGGTGGGAATGTCTAAACCCCATCTAGGCCCCAGTGCAGATTAGCGAGGAAAAGACACGTGTCTTGAGGTTCTTCAAGTTAGTGGCCACGTGCATGTGTCTGAGAGGTGGGTAATGACAAGGGATAGTGGGAGGCCACCTCCCCACAACCTTCCACACAGCTACAGGCCATCTAGAGAATAGTCTGCCCCCTCTCCCTTTACTCTCCTAACTCCTGCTGAGAGTTCTTTCCTCCCACCCAGCAACCAGTCCAGGCATACCAGGGAGTCCTTCCAAGGCCAGACTAATCAGCTCTCTCATATTGTGTGTTGAAAGATGCAGGAGTCCCTGCAGAGGCATACCGAATGCTCCCTCTGGGGCTCCTCACTGACTCTCTACCAAGTGGGTGTTAGCTTCCTTGCTCCACAGAGGAGGAAGCTCCTACCTCAGGCTGTCAGAACAAAATCAGATATGGCCTCAGATGCCAAGTGGCACAAAGCCAAGAATAGAAAAAGAGGATAAACATGTTCAAGTGTTTTATGGAATGCTAAGAACTCTCCCAAGCACACGCATGCTCTTGCACACACACGCATACATGCACACACGCACGCACCACACACTTTTGCTTCAGTCTCTCACTAGTGAATAGACCCTGGTAAAGGAATAGCTATCTCTCTTGATCCAGTGTTTAAAGAAACTGTACCTTCTCGAAGCAAAAGTCGGTGAACGGTGAAACATCTAGATGTAGAACTTGGGTAGTGTTGTTCCAGAACCTTCCACTTCAGGAGCAAGACATGAACTCGGTCTGTGAGTCCACAGATTTGATCTGTTTCTGACTCAGTCAGGAACTCACAACAGGGATCAGCCGTGTCTTAGGCATGCGTCTTCTCTGAGCTGGGAATTATCTTAGTGGTTTTCCGTGCTGATCACTTAGGTTTTATTACGATTTGTTTCCGTTTTCAGGGCAGCGTGTTAGAGCTAGTGTATCACACGTGCTAGGCAAGTGCTCTTCCATCAAGCTAGGTCTCCAGTGCAGATTTTATGCTCTTTACAAAAGCAAAGACGATTTCCCCCCTGACAGCAGAACAAATGGTGTTAAAGGAGAATCCGATCCAGAGGCCAGTTTCTCTAAATGACAGCTACGATCGTGAACTGCAAGAAACATTTTCAGGAGGATTCAAATCCTTATTTATATTTTCTAAATATTTTAATTGTTCCTTAATAATTTTATGTATGTATGAAATGTATTTTGATCATACACCCCCATTTCCATTCCAGCTCCCCCCAGATCTCTCCAAAATGACTTCCTCCCAGCTTCATGCCCTCATTTTCTTCATTTTTATTTTTTTTTTAAAAGCTCAGATTCCAATTAATGTTGCCCATATGAACATAGGTATAAGACCATCCACTGTGGGCACAGGGAACCTACTAGTGGCCACGCCCACAAAGAAAAATGACTCCTCTTCCAGCAGCCATCGACTGCCAATCCCACTTGGCTGGGGATGAGGCACCATGAGCCCCTCCCTCACCCATGCTGGAATCTTGCTTAGTCGGTTTCTGCTGACATAGCAGAAGCCTGGTGCTAGACACTTTATAAAGAAAAGAGCCACAGCTAGCCCAGTTTCCCAGACTAGAGGCCCAGAAAGCACAGTGCCAGCCATGGCTGGTCTAGGACATGGTTAGGACATCATGCTGGGAGCGTGTGGAAAGGGAAGAGATCGATTATACGGTGAAACAGGAGGCAAGCGTCTTCCTTGGTTCTCTGAGAAGTGAGTTCTAAAAGAACCACACTAATTCCTTCTGAGGGCAGTGCCCCCGGTGACCTCATTATCCTTCACTAGACCCCGCCTCTTGAAAGTTCCACATCACTCAACATAGCTCTCCCAAGGACCCAGTTCTAGCACATGGTCCTTGGGGAGACACTCAAACCATAGTAGTAAGCCTGTCTGAAGGCATGCCCTGGGTGAAGCCATGCCCTGGGTGAAGCCATGCCCTGGGTGAAGCCATGCCCTGGATCACACAGGGCACTCCTGTCTGTGATTTTAGTTCATCTTCCAGAAGCTCCACGGGGGTAGACATTAGTGTACACATCTCACCAGTGAGGAAACCAAGATTTAGAGCAGTGAAATGTCACAGACAAGAAGTAGAATGTCAGAGCTGATGCCCTAAAGAATTATCCTTCCCCAAATGCCAAAAAAAAACCCAAAAAATAAAAACAAAAAAACGCACACACAGAAACCAAGACTAGGCAGCATATCTAAATATCACAGACAAGGAGTAGATCACAGGATTGAAGGCCTAGTGTCCTGGAATCCCAACTCTCTCCTGCAAATTTCCATGTCTCAAAGATGCTGGCTCTGTTCTTCCCTCAACATATTCTCCTTAGCTGCGCTAGTTTGATAGGACAGTGTTCCTCTTCCTTAGCCACGTTCCAACAGAACACCCCTTGGAGACCTTCCTTGACCACCATCAAGTTCAGCTGTAGTTCTAACAATCATACTAAAAGGTACCAATTCTTCCATCCATTCACTCACCCAGAAAATCCTGCGCTTAGCTGAGCATACACGGCCATGATAAGCCGAGAAGGAGTTTGGTGGGAGATGCTAAGAGATGGGGAGACAGGAGGTGAGAATGAGAAGGTGAGCACCAGGTAGGCCCCAGCCTAAGGAAAGGGTTTAATTCAGGAAGGCAATGGGATCTGGAGTTCCATTCTATGATGTTTATGCTGGAGGCTGTGGGCCACCCACAGACGATGGACAGGGTCAGCCCCACAATGGTCCCTAAGAAATTTTCTCTTCACTTCCATTCATTCTTCTAGGGAGCATTGGAACAGCTAACCCCAGTCAAGGTGGCCAGGCTCCCTGAAGGTACAGGGGAAAGAGCAGAAGCAGGAGCCTGACTCGACACCGCAGCTGGGGCGTGAGGCAGCGGTGCTGTGGGCACTGACACCATGGCAATAGGAGCTGGGTGGATTCTCACCAAGACCCGGTGCCGCCGTGGCTTGTGGAGAACTTATTCTGGCTCTTTTGCATTTGGTCACTTAGCCCGAGGTCACTGGCTCTGCATGAACAGCTTTAGTCTTGCCACATAGCAGGAAGAAGGAACTTTTTAATAAACCTCCCTCTTCTGTGTTTAAAAATGACTTTCATCTCTTCACCAGATGTGTGGGGAAATAGACTCAGAGCCAAGCAGGCAAGTGTCCTTTGGGTTATGGGGAAAAGAATGGCCCCCATAGGCTCATATATTTGAATTCTCGGCTCCCAGTTGTGGAAATGTTTAGGAAGGATTAGGAGGTGTGGCCTTGTTGGAGGAGGTGTGTCACTGGGGGCTAGGCTTGTAAGTTTTAAAAACCCATGCTCTTCCCAATTAGCTCTCTCTCTGTGTGTGTCTCCCTCTCTCTGTTTCTCCCTGTCTTATGAAGTGTAAGCTCTCAACTACTGCTCCGGCACCATCCCTGCCTACCTGCTGCCATGCTCCCCAACATAACAGTCATGGACTCACCCTCTGAACCTGTAAACCCCAGCAAACTCTCTCTTCTCTAAGTTGCCTCAGCCATGCTGTCTCTTCACAGCAGTAGAAAGGTGGCTAAGACAGTTGGGATACCAAGTTCTCCTCTGGGGCCTTGTCACCACAAACAGGTACCCTGGGAAACTCTGTGAGGTTTCTACCCAGGACTCCCATGTTGCAAATGCAGAAGTGGGGTCAGAGACTAGACCGACTGTCTCACCCAAAGAAAACTGCAGCTGAACTCTGCACACAGCGATCCTGGAGATGCCAGCAGGTGCATGGCAGGGCTGCAGACAGCAGGCCACAGACAGACATGCCTGCCTCAGCAAAGCCTCCAGTCCATCACGTGCTTGCTGAGCTAGCTGCCAGGCTCCAACCACGCCCAGTTCCTTTCTGCTAATTAAGTCTTTGTGAGTCTTGGGCATGGGTGGCTTACATGTCTTTAGAGGAGAGGAACGGAAAGATTTTGAGATCAGTCATTGTCACCTGCCACACTTCACAGTTTGTGAAGAATGATATTGATGGTAGAGCACGTGTGGGTTCAGATCTTTGCCAAGCTGCTTGCCTTCCGGGAGGCTTCGTGCAGGTCCTTCAGTCACTCAGGGCTTCATTGTTGTCGGAGCTGGAAGATGGGCCCAGTGTCTACCTAACAGCTTACCATCAGAGGAAAAAAATGTAAAAAGTATCCAAGGCCTCGCTCAGGCTCGACACAGAGAGGGCTCATTGACCCGGTTTCCTTTCTTTCCCTGGACACTCAGAATGTCACCTAAGGTAGAAAACGTGTGGCAAACTGTAAAAGAGCATGGTGGGCTTCAAGGGTGAGGGCTGGGAGAGCTAGGACAGGTGGAAGGACCCAGGCGGGGGGGGGGGGGGTGCTGTCTGTTCGGGAGGGGTGAGGGGAGCAACTCCACCCCCCACCACCCTGCTAGACAGAGAGTCTCCCAGGGGTTTCTGAGAGCCCCCATGCTGGATGAGGCTCAGGAAGTGCCTGTGAATAGGTTAAGAAGGAAAAAAAAAAGGTTTACTTTACCCTGAGTACAAAGTCTCTGTAATTTAAAAACAAAGCAACTTTCAATAACAACAACAACAAAAAATATCGATGATGCTCATGTTGGTAAGTTTTGGAAAAACAACCTCAGTATGTGCTTTTTTGAATGTTAAATTGAGTAATTTTTTCCCTTTCTTTTTAAGTTAGCAGATAGAGGGATAGGTCTCACTGCGACACTTTAGTACAAACATGTCCTCATATTTTGTTCTTCTTTGTTCTCTACTGTCCTCCCCAAGCCTGCCCCCTCCTCTGCTAACTCCTTTCTTCCCTCTATGCTCTCCTCTCTTCTGCTTTTTTTTCTTTTGTGTGTGTGTGTGTGTGTGTGTGTGTGTGTGTGTGTGTGTGTATTTTGCCTGCTTGTATTTCTGTGCACCATAGTCTGCCTGGTGCCTATGGAGACCAGAAGAGGGTGTCAGGTCTCCTGAGACTGGAGTTTTAGACAGTTGTGAGCCTCCATGTAGGTGCTAGAATATCAAGACCTAGTCCTCTGTTTATTTGTTTGTTTGGTCTTTCAAAACAGGATTTCTTTTTGTTTGGCTTGGTTTTGATTTTGCTTTGTTTTGTTTTTTTCGAAACAGTGTTTCTCTGTGTAGCTCTGGTTGTTCTGGAACTCACTCTGTAGACCAGACCGACACCAAACTCACTGAAATCCGCCTGCCTCTGCCTCCTGAGTGTTGGGGTTAAAGGTGTGCGCCACCACTGCCCAGCTAACCCCAGTCCTCTTGAATAGCAGCCAGTGTTCTTAACCTCTGAGTCACCTCTCCAGCCCCAGCCTCCCCTCTGCTTTTAGGTCATATGTGTTCTCTATCTCCCTACCCTCTCCTGTTAGATTCTTTCCTCCTGCTCCTAGTACATTCTTGCTGGCTGCAGAACTTAATGAAGCCTTTCAAGAGATATATGACATTATTTATAAAGTTAAACTGTCGACATCACCTGGCTTTTGTGCTTCTTATTGGTAAGAATGTATCCTATGAGCATAATTTCTTCAGTTATACAATGCCCTATAGATATTACCAAAAAATGGGAATGATTTGGGCTGTTGAGGAGAAAGGGCTGGTTAAGTCAACGCTGGTGTAAACTGGGAAACACTGAACCACTATAATGAGAATGAGGCAGAGACCCTTAGGGGGCAAGAGACAGTTTGTGGCTTGCTCCATGAGAACATATTCTAATGTGGTCTCACATATAAAAACAATATGCATAAATTCTAGTCTCTTTTTTGTTTGTTTTATTGGCACTTTCAGTACATATTTTTGAAGCAAAAAAAATGTGATTTTTATATTCGGCTTGGGGAGTGCATACATGAATGCCATGCTCTCCAAGGCCAGAAGAAAGCACTAGAACCCCTGGGGTTGGAGTTACAGACATCATGAACCACTTGACATGGGGGCTGGGGATGAACTCTGGTCCTCTGCAGAAGCAATGGGTGCTCTTAGACACCGAGCAGTCTTTCCGGCCCCCAAAATGTGATGTTTTGACACATGTATACATTATAGCATAAAATATACATAATGGAATATTATTTAGCCATAAGAGATTAAAATCTTGTCATTTCTGACAACCCGCATGGTCTTGGAGGACAAACGGTATGTGTGTGTCTCGATCGCTAAATGCTTGATAACGAGAATGGGGGCCATTTAAAGACTTAAGTCCGTGATTTTCAGTTTTGTAACTTGCGTTTTAAAACGTCGCTCCCATTTCACCAAAGGTGAAAAGCGCGGGCGAGCTGACTTGCTCTCCTCCCCTCGTGAGCCCCTGCAGAGGATTGTTAAGCTGGGAGCTGAGTTCCAACCATGCTGGCCACACTTGCTTTATATTTTGTCTCTAAGAAAGCAAAAGCCTGGCAAAGAAAAGAGCCCTGGAAAGAGCCCAGACCTGTGTGGCAGCTTCATATTAGCCTTCTGCTTTTGACTCGTCTCACTGTGTGATGTGTGCCAAATGTCTGCCTTCTCTCGGCTCCGGTCTCCCAATGTGAAATCGGCGGGGGCCCTATAGACCGCCACTAGCTCTCCCAGCACTGGCGTCTGACCTGCGCTCTCCACCCACCTCAGCTTTCAGGATCCCCTGGGAAATCTAATCCAAGGAGAACGTGTGAGGTGAGGAGCAGACAAATGGAAGATCTGAGTGAGGACTCAGCCCCACCTGGCCCTCTTCCAGCCTCCCTACCTCTGCCCTTACCTCTGGTAGCAGGTTTGTGGGGCCCTGGCAGCACGAGGAACCTCAGGACCAGAATGTGTGAGGTCACTGATCAGCACTGCCTCCTAGCAGCTAGGTGAGGATTGAGATCACAGTTCTCCCTGGGCCTCAGTGTCTCCTGTCAAGTGTGGATGCTCGTGACCACACCAGAGGTCACTAGATGGTTGAAGCTCATGACGGCAAGGTGCCAAGCACCTGGCACTACCTCCCAAAGGTGATGGTGACCAACAGTGGTGCACACGCCTTTAATCCCAGCACTCAGGAGGCAGAGACCGGAGGATCTCTCTGAGTTCGAGGCCAGCCTGGTCTACAGAGCTTGTTCCAGGACAGCCAGGGCTGCAGAGAAACCCTGTAGGTGATGGTTGGAAGGGAAGCACTTGATGCCGCTGTCTGCCCACTGGCTCCACCAGTTCCCACTCACGGATCTGGACACAGTGACTAACATCACCGAAGCTAAAATTCTACAACTGGAAAATAGGGAGGTTAGCGATTACTTTAAGGAGGAGACATGAAGACTGGAAGAGAAGATGAAAATTAAAGCAGCAGCTGGGCAGTGGTGGCACATGCCTTTAATCCCAGCACTTGGGAGGCAGAGGCAGGAGGATCTGTGAGGTCGAGGCCAGCCTGGTCTACAGAGCGAGTTCCAGGACAGCCAGGGCTACACAGAGAAACCCTGTCTCAAAAAACAAATCGAAACAAAGCAAAAAAAAAAAAAGATAAAGGAAAGAAAGAAAAGGAAGGAAGGAAGGAAGCTAAAGCAGCCCTCCTCAGTGCATCCCCAGCATGGAGAACACCTGATGTGGCCGTGTCAGCCTTCGTCCTGCTGCAGGGATGAGCTGTGACTACGATGAAGGTCTATTTTTGGCTTCTGCAAGTCCGACTCATAAAAACACAATTTTGCTCCTTGTCTGCGCTTCTGCGCTTTCATTTATTGTTCCTGCCAATCCTGGGGACTCTCCGTGTGGGAACCTCTTCATTATTGATAATTCGGGGAAGTATTAGTTTAAATTTTTATGATCTGCACTTTGAGCCATCTGAACCACCGTCTGTGATCTAGCCTTGCCAGCGAAGTAGGGGTGAGGGATAGAAACTGGTGGGGGGAAAGGGCATCCTTTGGGAATGAATAATTTATCCCATTTTCCCAGTGCCGGTTATATTAAATTATGTTCATATTAGCAGCTTGAAAGGACAATGGGGGACCAGTGTGTAAGCAGGAGAAAAAAACAAAGTGACTTTGTCTATACCCACAATATTTAAAACCCTGGAGCCTCGTTTGTTAAATGGCTGTAAACCTTTTAATAATGAACGGGCTAGGACAGTTTTTTTCATTCCTCTCCACCCCCACCTCTAGCCCATTTCTTTCACAAATCAAGTTAAGACACCCAGGGCCCTGTCTTGCTCTGTTTTAACTGGGGGCTGGGAGGCAGTTATCCACGATGATGCCGCGGCCGTTTCTTTGCATTCTTTGTGAAATCTCTCTTTCTTTCTCCCCCTCCCTCCTTCCACGCCACCCTCCCCTTCCAAGAGAGAGGGAATTGTTTCTGGCTCTACTCCGCACTGAGGCTCTTTCTGATACTCCTGATAGCAGCCCGAATCCTGTAACTTCATAGGCGGGGCTTCCAGTTCTGCCCCCACCGCAGCTTCCTCCCAGTGGTCGGCTCACTTCCAGCACTGAACACCTAGGGAGGCTACCTTGTTGTTAACCTTCCTTCAGCTCCTTGTGCCCTTAGGGCCATCTCTCCATGGTGTTTAGAGAGACCTTTTCAGCCTCTGCCTGCCCCTCCAACTTCATCTCTATCACTCCCCCTGTGACCCTGTTCTCTGGCCACTCCAAGATGCCTGTGTGGTTCTACCAGGTGTCAGCCTCCTGGGTCTCTTTGCTGGTGTATGCTCCGCCCTCCATTAGAAAGATGGTTTCTTTGAGTCTAGGGAGGCCGGAATGGAAGCAAGAAACATGTCTAGAGCCAAACTGAGGAGAGGTAAAGGAAGTATCGCTAGATGAATGTGTTCATCTGAGAATGTTTTGGACAGATAGCAGCTGGGACCAATGACTTGATGGAGTGGATTTGGAAACAGGAGGAACAAGAGTCCTGCATTTGATCCGAACTAAACAACGGTATCGACTTGGTTGAAGTTTCCATTGCTGGGATGAAACACCGTGACCAAAGCAACTTGGGCAGCAGAGGGTTCAATGCGTCTTACAGCTGTAGTCCATTATCCAGGGGATTTAGGGCAGGAACTCAAGATAGGAACTGCTGCAGAAGCCGGAGAGAAGTGCTGACTCCTGGCCTGCTCTTCATGGCTTGCTCAGCCTCTTTTCTTATAGCACCAGGACCACACGCTTCAGGGTGGCACCATCCACAGTCAGCTGAACCCTCACGCATCAATTATTAATCAAGAAAATGCCACCACAGGCCAATCTGGTGGGAGCATTTTCTCAGTTAAGTTCCCTCTTCCCGAATGACTCTAGCTTGTGTCGAATTGACATAAAACTGACCAGCACAGTGTGAATGATGTTATTTTCAGGCCCAGATTCTATAGGCATGAGGGTAAAGGATAGAGGAGAGGGGTTAGGCAGAGCCCTGCAGCTTGAGTGTGACCATGGCAAATGTGGGTGAATAGATCCAAGAGCTTCAGGTAGGCTGAGTCTCCATGAGCTGGGTAGAGATGTCCACTGAAAGTCATGAGAACGAAAGATGCACTTGGCATGATGGCGCAAGCGGGAACACACAGGCCTGGGCACATGCAAGGACCGAGAGTGGCAAAGAACTTGCTCTGTAAAGTCCCAGTGACACCATAGAATGAAGAGCCTGGAAGGAAAGGGAGAGGCTAGAGGCTGAAAGCCAAGGATGGCTGATCAGAATAGAATGAGGGAGCAGAAATTCTCAAGGAGAAGGGAGACAGCAAGCCTGTGGTGCTTAATAGGACTCCTTCCAGGTCTGGTAGGAAGATATCCTAAGCCAAGTGTGCATACAACCCGTGTAGCATCCCACATGGCCTGACTGAATAGCTCGGTACTCTGTGGCATCCTTTCTTCAGGCTCTTGACTCTGGCCTTGGGTCCAGGCAGCGGAGTTATCTATCCTGGGAAAGACCCAAATGCAAGCTTCCAAATTAGTTTCCATTGACCATGGAAACTGATAGATCCTAAGTGATACACCAGAGTGGTACCAGGATGATACCAGAGGTGGTGGATTCTAAGTGGAGCCATGGTACACCGGAGAGCTCCAAGCTCAGAAGGACTGTACGCTGGCTACTTACTCCAGGTAGAAGAGCCTATCTGCTTGAAACAGTCTTGGGGCTCCAAGAAGATCAACTGTGGGGACCATGTTGGAGAACATGTGGCCTTTCTAAAAAGAAGGGAATAGCTGAGAGCGTTCACATACCAAGCAGAGGCACCTGACCATCCCTTAGCAGGTCCCTGAAGCCAATATAAAATAATTTTTTTTCATTCGAAAAATTATCCAGGGCATCTAGAGCACTTCATCAGCTTTCAGAGCAGAACAAGATGCAGATGGCAGGGCTCTGGCCCCAACACTGCCCCCCTCAGCACCGCCAAGGGAGATGTGTGCATATTTAAAACAAATGCCTTCTGTAGTAGTCGAGTTCATTCCATGTTAGCTCCACACTTACTTGAAGACATCAATGAAATCCATGGTGTCTAAAAGGCCTGCTGGGATCCGATTTCTTGTGTTTAACATAATATCTGTGGGATATGCCATGGGCTTGTGGTGTTGCCATGCTCATGGGCCACCCTCGTTCGCCCCCTGGTTGTTCTTGGAGTAGCAGCAGTTGCTACCTCAGCGCTTAAGTCCCTACTACATCGTGCAAGGGGAAACGCCACTTCAGGGAACCCATGGGAACCAGGGGCTTCTTCCCTCAAGTGTAGCCTTGTGTCTAATGCATCCGAACTGAGACATGCTGATGTCGGACAGTGTTTCCCAGTTACCTTTGTCTAACTAGATACCACTGTGGTCATGAAGGAAGGAGAGGATCCCACCAGATCACAAGTGGGGCGGGGGTGAGTGAGCCCCTGAAGGGACCCCAGGGAGCTTGTGACTCAGGAAAAGATAAGGAAAAGGAAAGAGACACTAGAGAAGCAACCTCTAAGTGCTCAACACGGCAGGAATATAGGTCCTTTCTCATTTACACCAAATGACGAAGAAGGTCTTAAGCTCTTTCGGGGGTTCTGGGCAGGGTGTCCACACAACAGAGAGGCAGCAAGAAGACTCAGAGTAAATGCTCCTTCACATTTGGCATCTGAGGGAAAGGGGCTCAAGTGGAGGCTGTTGGCCATGGCTGTGGAAGGGATGGGACTTCACTAAGAGGTGAGGAGTGGGCCCAGGCATGTGAGAAAGCAAACTAGTTTCCCGCTGCTATCTTGAGCCAATGCAAATTTCTCATCTACCAGTTTTTGTGAGCTTGTCAGTCTTAGCATCGTCAGGTGTAGTTGGCCTGCATTCCCATCTATCCCTAGATCCTCATCCAAGCTCACTTGAGCTGTTGAATGAATTTCCTTCCCTGTGGTTGCAGGACTGAAATTCTAATTTTTTCATTGGCTGTCAGTTCTGGCTTGCCCTCGGGTTCCTAGCTGCATGGCCCTGTCCCAGCATGTTAGGGTCTCTTGTCAAGGCCCCTCGTTGGTCTTTTCCCCTTCTCCACAGTTGTGTGACGTTGTTCACTCCTGAAAGGGTCTCTGTGAAGCAGTCTGTGAAAGGAACGTGTAAAGAGAACAGAACCAGCATTCCCCAACCCCACCCTACCCACCCCGGGCAGGACAGGAAAGCCCTACCTGCGAAGATACCTGGCTCAGGCTGCTATCAGGAGCAACAAGAAGCTCAGTGTGTTGTGGAGTGGAAACAGTCCCCCGTGGCAGTACCAGGTACTCTGTTTAGCATGAGACAGGGAACACATAAAAAACTGTGGAATGGCCGGGGTCTATAGCTTCAGGTGGGATCTCACAGCTCGGTCAGTAGTTTCTGTGTTGTCCACAGCGCCTTAATACTTGGCAATAACTGCAAACTATTTGTCGGGTTTCTTTTCTTATTTTCTTCTCAGCCCACAGAGTGGGGTGGAGGTCCATAAACACCATGTGAGGTGGCCGCACACCTCGGTAAAATATGCCGCCGAAATAGATTTCAGTGAAAGGAGACGATGCAGTGGGCTGAGCAAATGCCTTCCCTTTCCCTTGTGCTAATCCCCAAATTATATTACAACTAAGAATGTGTGCGGAGGGTTAACCAATAGGTTATTAATCATAACTTGTTTCTATAACCCAGACTGTGGAAATGGCCTAAACACTTGCCAACGGAAGATCAGCGGCAGACAACTTTAGAGTCAGCTGAGCCCTGGTGTGAATGGCAGCATTGTTAGTGGGCAGTGTCCTTGGGGCCTTAGGCAAGTTAGTAACCTTCTAACTACAGTTTCCTCATTTATCAAACAAAGAAATTCCTATCTTGTATCATATTTAGAAGGATAAAGTATAAGGCACATGTGGTGTCTCTGGGTAAGATTGAAAAAGGTAATAACTTTTAATTAAAAAAGAATCAACTGTAGGGCCAATAAGGTGGCTCAGCAGGAAAAGGCACCTGCCATCAAAACCTGAACTCAGCCCAGTCAGTGGGAGGAGAGCCCTGACTCCCCTGGTTGTCCTCTGACCTCCACACAAACATCTCTGCGTGCCCATGCCCTCCCTAAATGAACATAATTTTAAAAAATTAAATATCAGATGCAGTGTACATATATGAGACATACTGCATCAAAAGAAGATGCCATAATCAGGGCACGGCAAAGCCATTCCAAACACAATTGCATAGCAGCTGTGGCCAACTGCACTGGGTCTGCCAACAGCCAGTCCTGGACCCAGGAGGATCTCAGAGGCCCTACTCTTCCCTGTTGAACTATTGGTGGATAGTTCCACTGATTGAACCAGTGAATTCTGGGAATGGAGATTCTCTTCAGTTGTGGATCAAACAGTGAACTCTCCAGAATCCAAGGGCCAGTCCCGAGCCCATGGGCACACAAATGGTCCTGGCTAAAGTAAGTGGGTAACAAAACAAAAAGACATGAATGCGGAAAAGAGACCTGCCGGGAAGAGTGAGGTATGGCAGGGTGGGAGGAGGGAGACTGGGCAGAATGTGCTGCAGTCAGTGATGGAAATCGTCAAAGAACACGTTTAGTCAATACAGAAAAGAGGAAAGGGCAAAATGAAAGGTTGAGAGCCTAACTCAGTGGTAGAGCACTTGCTGAGCAGACGTTTGACTCTGAGTTACACCCCTAATACACACACACACACACACACACACACACACACACTTGTTTACATCAGAAAGCGGAAAACCGGAAAAGAACATGAATTACCTGGTAAAGTGGCCTATAAACCCATGATCAATGATTTCCCTTTTGTCAAAGTGGGCTATGCATTTCTATGGACAGGAATACCCATAATGCACAAACATCTGGAGAGGTATAATCAACATGGTCACCATGCTTGCTGGAATGGGGGTCATTTGTATGTTTTCTCGTGTGTTGGGAAGGGGACTCATCATTACCGATGTCTGTGAGATGGAGAGCAAGTCCTGGTGGCCAGAGGAAAGGGAAGGGGAAGCGCTTGTCTCTGTGCTAACATTGGTCCAACGTTGCAGGTGATCGTGAAGACAAGAACAGAGTACCAGCCGGAGCAGAGGAACAAAGGGAAGTTCCGGGTGCCGAAGATCGCTGAATTTACGGTAAGTTCCTTGGCAGGGCAACAAGAAGGGAGGAAAGGAGGGGCTTTGCTGGTGGCCCAGGGGCAGTGGGGAGAAGGGAAGCAGTACAGGCTATTTCAGGAGGGACTCTGGAAGTCACGTGGGCTCTGCCACTGAGGTTCATCACAGAACAGGAGTTCATCCCAGGTTCTGGAGTTTCAACAGATTTGATAACTGATAAAGGCTCTCTACAGCCTCTCATTTTTTCCCTTGCCCGCTTCCTCCTGCATTTTCTTTACAGTCCTCAGGAGATGTGTCAGGAACATATGAAGAAAGGCAAATTTTAGTCAGACGCTTTGACCATAGCGCACAGAAAACCGGGAAAGAGAAGCTGACAGATACAAAGCAGTGGGTTGGTGTTTTTGGTTTTGTTTTTTTTTTGGGGGGGGGGAAGGTAGAGTCACTAGGAGTGGACAGAGCAGCAGCAATGCATGCTGTATGCAGAGGGGGTAGAGTCACTAGGAGTGGGCAGAGCAGCAATGCATGCTGTGTACAGATGAAAGGAGAAGCTAAGGTTAGCACCTGGGGAGTTGCTTGGGAACTGACAGGAAGGGAAGCCCAGAATGCAGCAGGAATAAGGGTGCTGGGGACCAAGAGAGAATAGCTTGTGCCAAGGCACCGAGACTGTAGGAACATTAGCACCAACAGGAACAAAGGCAATGAGGCTGTGCTTTAGGAAGGAGTAAGGGGGAAACAGATAAATCAGGTGTGGGTAAGACGCAGTCTCAAGTCTTGTGGGCCATGTGGGTGAAACTTGGGTTGTATGGGGAAAGCTATAGGAAGCTCTGAAGGACTATCAGTAGAGGAGAGATGTGGCTGAATTTGGGTTTTAGAAAAATTGTATCATCTTTCACATAATGACGTGTGGTAGCAAGACTTTAAATGGGAGACTGTCACTATAACTGTCCAAGTGAAAATCAACAAGGTTACTAAACGGATAGTGAAGAAAGCAGAGCCAAAAACTGAAAGTGAGCACCGCCCTCGGATGTCTGGGGGCTGGAGTGGGCTCCTCTCTGCCTTTGACAATCTCACTTTACACTAAATCTCTCTCTGAGTGACTGCGGGTGTGAGCCTGGAGGCCAGCTCCCTTGCGAAGGCGGGGACTGTTCACTTACCGTCACCTTAGCTTCCGCTGTGCCGTGCGTACCTAGTGAGCGTGGGACTGGCTCCTGCTGTGCATGGCTGCCTGCAGGAATGGGCACAGAGGGCTGAGGGGAAAGCTGAGGGGAAAGCATATTGTGGTGCTGATATGGACATATCTGGCCTTGGGGCAAAGCTGACTTGTTCTGGCAGCAGAGCTCACAACAAAATGCCCGGAGTCACACATATGAATGCTTATAGAAGAGCTATATGTGAATCAAAATATTAGACAAGGTTAGACCTTCTTTCTTCCTCTTGATTTTATAAATAAAACCATATCTCTATAATAGACTATTTCACAAATTTCTCAAGGTTTACTTTTTCAGGCTGGCAAGATGGCTCAGCAGGTGACAAGCATGGAGACTTAAGTTTGTCTCTTAGAACCCACATAAAGGAGAGAGAGAGAACTACATAGAGTTGTCTGTCCCCTGACTGCACACGTTTGCCTTGGTATGCACACACAGAGAAAGAGGGACAGAGAGACAAGACAGACAGAGACAGAGACAGACAGACAGACAGAAAGAGGGGGGAAGACTGGTATAACCCCACCTCCATTAATCTAAAGGGAACTGTGGCTCAGGGAATGATTAAATCTGCTGGTCCCACTACCATTGTCAAAGCCAGCGTCAGAGCTAGGCCTGTCTGGCCTTTCTGTCCTGCCATATTGCCTGCAGTTCATTGCTGCCAGATAGAGCAAGAATGAGTCAGGTAAGAGAATGAACAAGGGTGGCTCTGCCGGGGTCCCGGTGTGCGGAAGGCCCCTCACACAGTTTGGCCCAGATGGACCTGGTGGGTCACAGGAGGCTTGTGGTTCCCTAGCAGCCTCTCCTGAGCTCTGTCAAGTGTAGGTGGGGACAAGCCCTGGCTTTTCGGAACCAAAGGGGAGGGGGTGAAGCAAATTCTCATTTGCTTATGTAAAGCTTGAAGTGTTAATTAGCCTGGTTTTCATCTTTCTTCAGAGAGCTTCCTCTGGGCTTTGCAGAGGCTGCATCTGCTGGCTGGAGGGTGGTGCGGGAGGAGGGTGAGGAGGCTGTGTGGTAATTAAGAAGAGTCTGAGGGTCTTCCATGAGTAAGCTCACTGGGACTCAGGGATCCAGCAAGGCTGCTGTGGGAGCAGACTCGTGAGACTCATTTTTGCCTGGGAATGGAGGTTTGGCTCCTCTGGCTGGACTCAAGGGGTACCTTCCAAGCAGGCAAGAGGCTGGGAAGATGTTCTGAGCCTAGAGTCATGGTGGGTGGAGGAGGTAGCCTTGCATCCTTAGGTGTCCCCGGAGTTATGGGTGGAGACTTCAGCTAGAGAAGCAGAGTTGGGGGTGCAGCATTGCAGGTAGCCTTAGAGAACTTGGTGCTGCCCACCCCCATGGAAGCAGAGTGTCCACCGGCTAATGGGAGCAAATCCTTCCTTCCTGCACCCTGGGACCTGGGGATGCTGCTAAACTGCCTTTGCTGCAGAATGTAAAAGGATGTTCTAGAACGTTCTGGTGTTGTCTGGTGTGTGGATGAACTGGAACTATGGAGGAGCTGGTGCTGTGGAAGTTTATGGTGCATCGGAGAATGGGCGTCACAGACGTGGTGTTCTGGGTGGCTCTAGCATCGTGAAGGTGCTGGTGACATAGAGGCATTCAATGCACACAGGGCCGGGCTCCACAGGGAAGTGCGGTGCTGCCCTGGGAGGCGCTGGTGACGCAGCAGGCAGTTACACTCTGGAAGGACTGGAGCTGTAGAGCAAGGTCCTGGTGGTGGAGAGGGTCCTGGGCTATGAGACGAAGATGACAAGGAGGGCGCTGTGATGTTCAAGGCCCTGATGTCACGGAGAATATGGTATTATGGAGATATGAGTGCTGGTGAAGGTTCTCCTGCTATGGAAGACTCTGGTACTGTGGAAGCGGCAGTACCTTGGAAGGCCCTGCTACTACGGGAAGTCTTGGTGCTAAGGGAAATAGTGATCTTGAGGAAGAGACGGGTGCTGTGGGTGTGCTGGTGCCAAGGAGGGTTCTAATCACCTTCAGTAGTGCTGGTGCTAAGGATGGCACTGTTGCTATGGAAGGCTCTGGTGCAAAGGGCATTGGTGCCATGAACAGTGCTGGCACTATGAGCAGTCGCGGTGGCATGGAAGGTTATTGCTCTATGGAGGCCACGAGCGGTAAAGAGGTGCTAGTGCCTTGGAAGGACTAGCACTGTAGTCCTGCGTGGATCCTGGAAGATGCTGTGCTGTGGGAGGGACCCATGCACCAAGCCTGTTTGTTCCAGGGCTAGTCCATTAGTGGGAACTGACTGTTGTGTTTGGAAACCATTGTATTATGGGGATGAGGGGCATTCAGAGCAACATCTGGGCTCTGAGGACGCAGTGCATGACCTGGAAAATTCCTTTAGCCTTCTGACATTCTCTGGTTCCTCATGGGTGAACACGGGTGTCACACTCTTGAGATGACAAAGAGCTCGAGCTTCTGGAATACTCTGGGTACTTAAGCAATGCCCATTTATCCTTTCTGTGGTTGTGGCCTTTGCTCTTCTGTTTGGTTCCCAACTTCCTGTCTAAGAAGCTGGATTTGTCTCTTGGTTGGGCTCTGAGCCTTTCTCTTCCTTCCCATGGGGATGTATCCGGGGAGATATGAAGGAGTCATTGAAGGCTGTAGCCAGTTCAATGTCAAGGTTCACTGGTGATCCCCGCTTTGTAACAGTGACCTCTAGAGTTATGCCTTTTCCTAAGAGGAAGCTATTTTTTATTGCCTTATATTAAACTTGTTCTTTGACAACTTCATGCCTATATGTAGCACCTTCTATTTACCCTTAACCTCCCTTACTTCCTCCATCCCTGCAATCCTCCCTACCATATAGCCATGATCTCACAGCAGTCAGAGCTACCAAAGTACTGGACACCCCACAGACACCAAATTCTCTCAGCACAAAGGAGATTTATTGCCCCAGAGGGGCCAGCAGAGATGGGGAGGGTGCCTCATAATTGGACAAAGGCAGACAGCAGTAGCATGTGTTTCTGCAGGAGTGGGTTTTAAGGAGAAATAGGTGAAGTTTGTGCTAGAGTGAGTTGGTAAATCCTGATTTGATGCTAGCCAAATAATTAATTTTGATTGTTGGACCTTGGCGTTTTGACTCAGGAATGAGTCAGTGGCCAAATAAGGGAACGGACCTTGAGGGCCAGCTTTAGGAACATAATCTAATAGGAAGGCAAATGAAAGGGGAGCAGGGCAAAGCCTGTAGACACTTTGTCTACCATGCTCAGGACTGCTAGAACCCTTCACCTACAATGGACTGTATAATACCAGGTCTGTCAGCAGCCAGCCTACACTGGGGAGGGACCACATGGCACATGGCCCTACCCTCCTTGCTGAACTATGGGATATTGATGGATCCCAGGCAAGGCAGACATTCTTTTCATTTGTGGCCCCCACCCCACTGAACTCATGTCCCAAACCCTTGGTCACATAAATGGCTCTTGTTAAACTCAGTGGGTCACAAAACAAAACAAAAAAAATAGGATTGCTTGTTTGTTTGTTTGGGGCAGGATGTTTTTCAACATGTTAAACATGAATGATTATAGCATGTTTAAAAGGTGTTTCTTTAGCCCGCCTTCCCTCCAGCAGCCTTGTTGCCTAGATACTATTACTACCCCAAAACAATGCTCAGGAGAATGGAAGAACAATCCCAAAGTGGTTAAGCAAGAATTGTGGGACCAGACAACCCATCTGTTGGCCCAGTGTGTCACAATCCCTGCCATCCTCCATGCCATCCTGCCATGGCTGTGCCCCACCGACTTCTTCTCTTCCTTCTCTTTCTCCCTCTTCTTTGTCCTCATTATGTACTGTGGGCTGGCTCAAAACCTATTCCTGGAAGACACAAAGGGTTAGGAGAGCAAAGTGCTTCCCAAGCACTCATCACAATATAGCATAGGCGCACGCGCACACACACACACACACACACACACACACACACACACACACACGCTATCTCTTGTGCGAGCCTCTCATGTCATCCAAGCCTGATCTAGGGCTTTCTCTGGGCTCTACATGGGGTCATGTTGAGTCTTTATTTCAACTTGGTTTCCCAGGAATGCCCAATACTTGCCGTTCCCCATCTCTGATCTAAGAAAATGCCTGGCTTATTGCTGTGTTTCCAGTTCCCAGGACAGAGCCAAGTGTGAAGTGATTGGATGGATTTCAGGGTGGACCCAGTTCTGTCATGGTCTTTGCAGAGCTCAGTCTAGGCAAGCTTCAATTGGAGGGTGCGCAGGTACCTGGAGGAAGGTCATGGGATACCTGTAGAGTAGAAGCCAGAGTGGTGAGCAGCATCAACCAAGCCTGTTGGACAAAAGCATTAAAAGATGAGATGGGGGAACCACAGCAGTGAGGGGCCCAGTCTCTCCTAAAGAGCCAGTATAGGTAGGTAGGCTCTTATTAAAATCAAACAGCCACAGCAAACAAATCAAAACTGAAATAAAACCTTTCCAATAGACATTTCAGACCCAAATATTCTCTAGTGTTGATTTTCTACTGCTTGGACCATTAGAGTTGTTAGGTTTCTCCCCTGGTTCCAGTGGCGGCTGGCACGTTCTGTATGTTGTCCCCTACAGAAGGGCTGCTCTGGGCAGACAGGCTATAAACCCCAGGGACAGCTCCTCCATACTCAGAGAAGCAAAGCTGCTCACCCCAGGCCCCACTGAGAGGCTGTGAATCTGGATGTCCCCCTCAGGTCCTAAGACTGGTCCCGCCCCAGGGAGTCCAATGCTGAGAAGTCTGCTCTGGGCAAGGCCCAACCGAGTGGCAGAGAAGCCCCAGCTCTATAGAGGCTACTTCACCTTCCTGCCATCTTTTTCCTTCCATATTGTAAAGTCAAGTGATGTGGTCTTGACTTTCTGCCTCAGGCCTCAAGTCTTCCGCATTCCTGTCAACACCAGCATGGCAGGAGACATGGAGAAACAGAAGAACCGGCCACCCTATTTTAGCTGCAATGTCCCTAGAGGTGTCCCTTCTGCACCCCCACCCCTCAGCTCCTTCAACAGCACCTTCCTGTCAGGTCCCTCCCTGGCCCCTTTGTCTTCCTTCTCAGCCTCCCTGATGCCATTTTCACTGCCCCCCCCCACATCCTCTTCATCCTTGTACCCCAGGAGAGTCTTGCTTAAGTGTGCAAAGATACTCTTAAATGACTATATACAATATATATTATTATATATAAAATAAATGACTATATAATAAATGAGCAAACAAGCAAAATCCCTGTAGCTGCTCGAGGAACTCTACAATGTCAACATCATGACACTGGTGGCCTCCTTGTCAGCATCTTCATCTCAGTCCGGGCTTTCTCTGTCCCCCTTGAGTGCCTCACCGATGGCACGGTCCTTCCCCGCTCCTCGGGAGATGGGATCACGCTTATAGCACAGCCATTTGCGGCTACCAATTTTTCATCAAACCACGGGGACTTCCTTTCCTGGGTGGGATGCTAACACTTGCTGACAGCAGCAAGCAGAGTTATAAAATGTTACTTTAGTATCTGTTGTCTTGGTTTTTATTGCTCCCTTTTTATTTTTGAGGAACATTTTTAGGCACGTTATTAAAAACTGCCTGCTGAGCTCGGGGCAGAGTCATTATGCAGCTCGGAAAGAATTTGCACATGAGAGCTTTAGCTACCAAAGGCTGCTGCCATGGCATCTAAAGTTCATGGCTTCCCTATGGTTAGGTCGTCACTGAAAATGAGAATAAAGGGCTGTCTCTGTTTCTAGTTGGATAAGTGTCTTGCTAGAGTCACCTTCAAGGACATGTGCCATTTGAACAAACAAATAACAAACAGGAAGATAAAAAAATACTAAAACCAAACAAAAAGTATACACACAAAAAAACAGAACAAAACACAGAGTCCATTTTGTATTGACCAACTAACTACTCCAGGACGGGGGGGGGGGGGGGGGGGGGGTCAGGGAAGAATTGAGGAAGAGACAATATGGTCACAATATATTGCATGTAAAATTCTTAAATAGAAAATTTTAAGAAAGAATATGTGCTACTGCTAATTAATAGCTGAGCATCAAATATGATTTTTTATTTTACAGAAAGAAAAAATCTTCTGAGAAATAGATTAGAATAGTTTGTATGAAGCAATGTGGGAACCAATGGCTCCAAAGCCAGACTCCCAGGCCGTTTTCAGTTGCCGGCTTCTCGGTCTCCCTGATTGGAGCAAACCTGTGTGAATAAATGCATAGATAGAATACATAACTTGCTAATGAATCTAGCCGAGGACAACCCAGACTCTTGTGACTTTCACTCTCCGTGGCGCACATACGGTGGGGAGCTGGAGCTGGTTCCTTCCCAGTCCTGAGGGACAAAGCAATGGGAGAGCTGTTGGAAGTGTAGGCTGCCCACCACAGAGGGAGTCCACACCAGATAAACCAGAGCCTCTGCCCAGCCCCCTTCTCTGCCCAGAGCTGCTGTACTCCGACAAGGGTGGAGGATACTGTGGAAAACGGGTAACGCAGGAGATGGTGGGGGTGGACGTCTTAGGGTACAGTGTATGAGTGTTCCTGGTTGTAAAGTGGGACCGCAGTCCCTGCACTGTAGACTTGTGGTATGGCTCCATCCCAGGGAGCTTCATCCCGGGAGTGGGGTCATTGGGCTGGATAATGCATCCTCCGTGTTGGGTGTCTGGGGAAGGCTAGACCCTCAGTCTTAAGGGATATTTCCTTGTGAACCCTTGGACCTTCCGTCTCTGCTGCACCCCTCCACTCAGGATGAGCCAAGTCAGAGTAGACCACCACAGTGCCTGTGGACTTGTTATGACTCCCTCCTCCCTACGGACAGACATGTGAAGGTCTCATGTGCCAGGCTCTTCCAAAGGTGGCCCTTGCTGTTGGTCTCTGCTCCTCTGCATCTGGCCTCTTGCACACTCACTGCCCAGGACTTTGGCCTCCTGCACGCTCACTGCCCTCGGCTCTCAGGCTCACTGCACACTCACTACCCAGGGCTCTCTGACTCCCTGCACGCTCACTGCCCTTGGCTCTCAGGCTCACTGCACACTCACTACCCAGGGCTCTCTGACTCCCTGAACACTCACTGCCCAGGGCTCTCTGACTCCCTGCACACTCACTACCCAGGGCTCTCTGGTCTTCTGCACACTCACTACCCAGGGCTCTCTGGCTCCCTGAACACTCACTGCCCAGGGCTCTCTGGTCTTCTGCACACTCACTGCCCAGGGCTCTCTGGTCTTCTGCACACTCACTACCCAGGGCACTCTGGCTGCCTGCACACTCACTACCCAGGGCTCTCTGGCTGCCTGCACACTCACTACTCAGGGCTCTCTGGCTCCCTGCACACTCACTACCCAGGGCTCTCTGACTGCCTGCACACTCACTACCCAGGCTCTCAGTCCTGGCTCCACAGAACTATCTACACCTCCTGTTCCTTGCCCACACACTCTCCTTTACCTCCTTTCCCATCCATGTTTGTTCCACGGTGACCCAGCTCAGATCTTCCCTGACCCCTCCTGCCTGGAACTTGTTCTTGGTTCTGAGTCCCCTTCTCAGCTGGGTACCCTTCCACGCCAGGTGGAAACCCTTCCCTCTGTACCCACTTATGGCCCTGATATCACAGGGCTTCCCTGGAGCTCTCCTGCCGGGCTGAAATGCTGGGGTGGTCCCGGGGGCCACAGACAACTTCCCCATGCCCTTCATTGGGTTGGTCAGACGAAGCTGAACGTAGAAAGCAGAGCAGCATTTGAAATATTGTTACTTACGATTCAGTCATAGGCTCTGTTTGCACAAACTTCTATGATGCACCAGTATCTTGCTATTTCCCACTTTCTGTTTGCTGTTGTCAGGGAGTGAGTACATCAGTGTTGACTGAGGGCAGCCAGAGTCACACAGCCAATGAGGAACAGAGACAGGCTTTTTGGGTCAAGAGGGCTTTGTGTCTGGGTGTGTCCATGTGTGTGCAAATGCACGTCAGCACTCTCCTGTCACTATTGTCTTCCAAATTAGAAAAGACAGCTTATTTAGGAAATGTCCTAAATCAAACTAAACTAAAGAGATTGCTAAATTAGTTGAATTTTTAACTGCACTTCCCTGTTAAGTTTCTTCCTCTTCCCTGAGTATACACCATTTGGCCAAATCCTGAAGTGCTCTGGTCCAAAAGGGGAAAAAAGAAAGGCAAAGAAAAGCAGACATTTCCCCCACTTGCTTCCCAGTCCCGGCCCCATGAGGCGGGAGGCTTTGCTCTCTGATTTTCTGGATCTCTATGTTGCTGCTGCTGCTGCTGCTGCTGTAATGAGTGATTATATCAATTTTTTTCCCCTAAATTTACAATGCTTAAGCTCCTGGAGCAGTCAGGGGAAGACAGGCCTTAACAGTGACTGTGTGCAGCTTGTCCTGTCACCACTGAGCTCCATAATTACACAGAAACTAGTTGTCATGGCAACTGCCATACAGCCCTCCCCTTCTCCCTCGGATGCTGACAGTCAGGAGTGCCTCGATAGGAGGGCGTTTCTCTGTGGAGCCTTCATCTCTCACTTGGGTGGCCATCATTAATTCATTCTAATTCCTCGTTTTACTGGCAGGCCAGGGTTCAAATGTTAGTTCTACAGCTCATTGGCTGTGGGGTCGAGGGCCAAATCATCATGCTTCTGGAAGCTTCGCTTTTCTTCTTTGTAAAATGGGGTAGCTGCACCCACTAGAGAGCGGAAGTAATAATGATGTGTGCGGCGTGACTAGCTTGCCCTCCTGCATGCAGCAGTGCCTGGGAGATTCTGGATAACTTCTCCTTCATCTCCTTTACCCTGAGGTCCTGAAAAAATGGATGTTGGAAGTGGTGGTGAAGGGTTGAAATCTCTTAAAGCATTTCTATTATTAACATTTTTGGTAACATTTTTGGCTACAAAACTCAACTATTATACAGAAATTATGGTTGAGCTGTATATGAGGGCGAGAGAGGGAAAAAGGAAGGGAGGAGAGGAAGGGAGAGAAACACAGAGAAAGAGAGAGAGAGAGAGACAAAAAGAGAGAGTTGGAGAGACAGGGGGAATCAATATTTAGGTGAAGCTGACTCAAAATTTTAAGATAATGTTTCCCCATTGCATTTCCTTGAGGCTTAGGAATCAACCTCTAATCTCTAAGCCAACAACAACACACCTCTAGGTTTCCCAATCTGTAAAGTTAGTGCCTGCATGTGCAAACCTTCAAGGAGGTCCTGTGGTCACGTGTTGGAACAGTGCTTCTGACTGGGGGCAGCTTTGTCCCCTGCGGCCCTTCGGAAATGTCTGGAGAGATTTTGGCTGTAGTAGCTGGAAGTGTGTGTGTTAGGAGCATGTAGAGAGGAGAGGCCACAGACACTGCTAAACATCCCATGATGCACAGCACCACCCTCTACAGCAAAGACCCATCACCCACAAGGTGCCAGTGGGGTGGAAGTGAGCAGCCTTGCTCTGTGGTCAGTGTCAAAACAGGATCACACCACAGTCCTGCCGCTGAGATTTTCCTGCTGTTTCTCTCTCCTATTCTGGTGCTCTCAAACGGGGTGGGGTTAGTAAACACACATGCTAACTCAAACCTTTAATTCTAGCATTTGTGTGGTAACTGGGGCAGGAGAACCCAGAGTTCAAGGACAGCCTAAGGTATATAAGATGTTGTGAAGGAAAGAGGGAAAGAAGGAAGGAAGGGAGGGAGCGAGGGAGCGAGGGAGGGAGGGAGGAAGAGGAAAGAAGTCACACTCCAGGTTTGAGGATGCAGTTCAACAGAAAAGAATTTTCCTAGCAGGACCCTGAGTCCCACATTCAGTCCTCAACACTGCCAAACAGCAATGGCAGCACCAATAAACCCAACAAAGGGGCCGAGAGATGGCTCGGTTGTTAAAAGCACTGAATACCCTTCCAGAGGACCGAGGTTTATTCCTCAGCACCTACATGGTGGCTCACAACCATCTGTAACTCCGGTCTCAGGGACTCCATTGCTCTCTTCTGACCTCTCTGGGCAACAGGCTTGCAAGTGGTCCACTGGCAGACATACAGACAAAGATCTGCACACATAAAATAAAAAGAGGTTCTAAAAGAAACAGTGAAGCCGATGAGCAAAAGGTGGCTGGAGGCTGTGGCGCCTTCACGAGGATGGGATCTGCAGGGAAAGAGCAGCTGCCTCTTCCTTCTTTTCCCTGCTCCTACCTGACTGTGAGAGGCAGATGTGATTGCGTCATCCCTCAGGAAGACCGCTCCAGATGCTTCAGGTCCCAAAATAGCTGTATAATCAGGGCTTGCGTTTCTTCAGGCTCCTGCTTGCCTCCAGCTCTTCCTGGCTGTTCAATCCCATCTCAGCATCCTCCTGGCCTCTGGTCCCCTCCCCACACCAAGTGTTGTTCTTTCCTTCACTTCTGACGGACATTTATTTATTCATCTGGTAACAGTGACTCAAGCTTCACCTCCTAAATTCATACATTCTTGAGAACCTCTCCTGTCTTCCCACTGGCAGGTTAGAAATGGTGCTCTTCTCCTTGAGACCATATCTACCACCAGCCTCGCCACCTTCCCCCTTCCGTGCAGTTATTTCCTGGCATACAGCATTTCCATAATCCTAAAGCAGCTTGGCCTCTCCGGGGCAGAACTGTCCAATTCAGTTTCCTAACCCGTGGGGCTACTTGTTTAGGAGCTATGAATAGGATAGTCGGTAATGTTTTGAAGCAAAACAAAAAAAATATTCATTCTCTTTGTCTATGGTATGTGTGTGTGTATATGCATGCTTGAATGAGTGTGAGCATGTGTGTACGTGAGAGAGAGGGTGTGTGTGTATTATGGCGTGTGTGTGTATAACAGTGTGTGGTGTGTGTGTAAGTATGTAAGTGTGTGTGTGTGCCTGCACAGGCAAAGGCCCAAGGTTGATGTCAGGAATCTTCCTTGGTCATCCTTCCAACCTTTGAGGCAGGGTCACACTAATCAAATCCAGAGCTCACTAATAAAGCTAGCTTTGCCAGCCAGCGTGCTCTGGGCATCCTTTGTATCTGACTTCCAAGGCTGGAACTGCACACCCACCTGGCATTTACATGGGTTCTGGGTGGATCCAAATTCTGGTCCTCTTGCTATGGGACAAATGTTTCAACTGTGGAGTCATCTTCCCAGTCCATGGGGTTTTGCTTTGTTTTGTTTTGTTTCTTGTTTTTACCTTTTAGTATGAGAAACACTACACACACACACACACACACACACACTATGAAGAAGCAAACAAAAGCCAAAATGTCAAATCCCTCTTTTCTCCCCTTCAATGTCCTTTGCCCCCGAAATACCCATTGTGTGGGTCTGTGCTGTTCAAGTTGGAAGGTTCTAGACACATGTAGCTAAATACAATTGGATTAACCAATGGGTGCATTAGGTAGCTCCCTTACTGCTGTGACAAACACCTGAGGAGAAGGAGCTGAGGGAGGGAGGGTTTATTCTATGTTACAGTTGGAGGGAATACAGCCCAGAGTAGTGATGAAGTCTTGGTGGCAGGAGCTGGAGGCAGCTGGGCACAGGGAATCCACAGGTCGGAGGTCAGGGGGTGGGTGCTGGAGCTCAGTTCACTTCCTCCTTGTTAACTACCCAGAGGCTTGTTTCCACAGTGACTCAAGATCCTGTCAAGTGACCATCAAGATTAACCGTCATATAAATACAATTCAAATTTTGATTCCATAGTCCTGAGCCAGGGGTCCTCTCTTAGCTTCTCCCTCAGACCTCTGCGGGCAGCGTTTGGACTTACGTAAGCACGTGTGCATCGTTGTCTCAGAAGCGAGCGCTTTGCGGTCTTTTGTCACTCATTCTCCTTCTCGTGATAACACACCTCAGAGACCTTTCCCGCCGCACACTGAGCTCTCTTGTTCTCATTGCTACTGCAGCCTGAGGCTGTCTCATAATCTCTTCCAATTATGTTGCTATTGTTCTGCCTTTCAGTCTTGTATGCTAAACATTGCAACAAAATTCGTGTTTATTATGTCTACAGACACACACACACACACACCACATACTCCACACCACATACACACCCCATACACACACCACATATACACACATACACACACACATACTCCACACCACATAACACACCACACCACGTACACACACCAGACCACACACACGCACGCACACTACACTACATACACACACACACACACACACCACACCACACATACTCACCCCACCACATACACACACACCACACCACATATATATACACATATACTCCATACCATACACACACACACCATGCACACACACCATACCACATATATATACACACATACTCCATACCACAACACATATACTCCATACCACACACACACACACCATACACACACATACACACCACACCACAAACACGCACACCATACCACATACACACTACACCATACATACACACACACCCCACCATAGACACACCATACACACACACCACACCACACTACACATACACACATACTCCATACCACACACACACACATCATACACACACACACTCAATACCACATACACAGTCCACATCACATACACAGTCCACACCACATACACAGTCCACACCACATACCCAGTCCATGCCACATACATAGTCCCCACCACATATACACACACACATACTCCACACCACACACACACCACATACACACACACATACTCCATATCACACACACCATACACACACACACCACACCACATACACCGTACACACCACATACACACACCACACCATATATATACATACACCACACCACATATACACAGCATACCATGCACACATACACACACACACCACATCACATATACACACACATACTCCACACCACATATAACTCCACACCACATATACATATACACACCACATACACACAACATACCATGCACACACACCATACCACATACACCCGCACCACATACACAAACCACATACAGTCTAAATGCTTCTCCTTCAAATTCATATGTTGAAATCTTAACCCCCAGATGACGGTATTAGGAAGTGGGGCATCTGCGGAGGTCCTTAGATCACAAGAGTGGAACCCCACAAAGAGGATGAGTACCTTTACAAAATAGTCCTGGGGGGCAGAGAGATCGTAAATGCCGGAGCACTAGGGCACACTGAGAAATAGTGTCTTCATACATGACAGAGAAGCTGTACCATGAACTCTCAACAATGTGACCGCCTAGACAAGATGTGTGTGATGAGAGCTCCAACTAGCATGCCTGTGTGGAGGGGCAACATCTTAAGGCACCACCTCTAGATCGAGAGACACAGGTGATTAATGGCTACTGAGAGAAGGAGAATCAGTTTTCTCCAGGGACGAGCCCGATAGGTTATCCAATTCCAAGTGGTTAGCCCTAAATGCAATACATATGTGTGTGTATATATATACATGCATACACACACACACACACACACACACACACATATATATATATATGAGCAATACTAAATGGACCCAACAGGGTATATTTATACAGTGTGTGTGTGTGTATGTGTGTGTGTGTAGATCAGGAAGTTAAGAAAGACTGGGGAACAAGGAAGAGCTGGAAGGGGAGAGAAGGAATGAAAATGATATAAATACAATACTCAAGTACACAATTCTCAAAAATTAAAAGGTTTAAATTAAAATAAGTAAATAAAATAGTCCTGAGGAGACTTGCTTGTCCCTCCCACAGACGCATGAGCCCAAATTGGTCTTCACTAGACAGCATCGGCAGAGGCTTTGAACATGGACTTCTCAGTCCTCAGCAGAAAGAGATTCCCATTGTTTGTAAGCTCCCTGGCCTATAGTATACACATGTACATAGATGCACACCTTTCATACATTCATATTTATAGTGCACAAGAACATACAGTCATTCAATTTTCATAGACATTTGCCAAGTTGTTTTCCGACATCTACTTCCTCCTAAAGATGCGGCTCTCCTCACATTGCCAGCACCAGCTTTTGACTAACTTCAAAAATGGTACCACAACACGGATAAAAGAGAGTCTATTTTACCAATAATGTAGGTGGAGATGCTATTTGATATTTAACTTTGCTTATCATTATTAGTAAGACTGATCTTTCCATATTTTTGCCTAACATGTATTAATCATGCAGATTAATTAGGTAGGTTCAGTGTGATATTTACACACATGCATATATGTGTCCTGTCAAATCCAATCTCTCTTCATCTACCCATCTCCTAGTGTCTGTAACAATTGTCCTCCATCCAGATAGTGCCCCTCTCTACCTCTACCTCTCTCCCTCTTTCCAGCTTCTGCAAATGAGAAAGAACATGTGGTACTTATTTTTCTGTCAGCATAATGTCTTCTAGTTCCTCCCGTTTTGCTACAAACGACGTGATTTCATTCTTCTTTGCAGCTGGCTAACACTTCTTTATCTAGATAGAGAGCATGTTCTTTCTCCACTCGTCGTTGGCAGCCACGTCAGCTGATCCCACAGTTTAACGGCTGTGAGTAGCACTGTCATAAACGTGGACATGCACGTGTGGGGGAGGGACTTGGCTTGCTGGTTTTATTCCCTGGGGCTGTATCTGAATGGCTGACTCACACGGCAGAGCTATCTTTAGTTTTTTGAAAATCTTTATACTGCTCTTCATAATTGCATTCATTCTTATTTCTACCAGCAGTATAAGCAGCTCTGTTTTCTTCACAATAGTGTGTGGGTTTATTGGCTATTTGACTTTTGGTTCTTTCCTGAAGGCTTCCTGTGCCGTTAGGCTGGCTATGGTTCCCAGCTATCCAAGCCCTGCACCCCCGAGCAGCCAATGTCATCTTTCTCACTTTTTTTCTTGGTT
Source organism: Myodes glareolus (assembly GCF_982192425.1). Taxonomy (NCBI): domain Eukaryota; kingdom Metazoa; phylum Chordata; class Mammalia; order Rodentia; family Cricetidae; genus Myodes; species Myodes glareolus. Next base: position 92,999,663 of record NC_142034.1, read on the forward strand.
ATTTATGTTCGGCTTTGCTTATGGGCTAACTGCTGCTTTTTCTGCTTCTTTTGCTGCTGCTTCCACCTCCTCCTCCTCCTCTGCTTTTTGGATACCATAGGATTTTCCCTTTCAACTTAACTCAAATTAGTCACCAACCCAGAAGTGTAAAAGAAAATACATCTCCCTCTGTTAAACTGAGGCCTTCTCCCACCCTGACCTTATGTTTTACTTCATGCTTTTGCTCTTTTATGTTTCATGGTTTGATCCATCTAGAATTTGCCTCTGACTGAAGAGTGGATTGGACATCATGTTATTGTTTGCCTTGTATCTGCACTGAGCTATAAAGCCCCTAAGCCCTGTCTGTCTGTCTATCTGTCTGTCTGTCTGTTCATATTCTTTGTTTACACTTCTTTGCCATCAGGCAGCTGGTTTCTTATTGTTCCTAGTGATTTGTTGGCAGGTTTAGTTTGGCTTCCTAATGCCAATGGCCGATCCCTCTTCCATATTTTGTTTTCTTGTGTTACCTTTCCTATGTTAAATTCCTGATGTCCTGTTGCCTTGGTCAGTGATTTCAGATCTGCTGTTTCTAGCATTTTATCACTTAATTTTTAATGGATTTTCCCCCCAAAATGTCCTTTCTGAGTTATGGAGATGATCATATGTTTCATCTTCTCTTTTTAAAATTAAAACTCTTTGTTCAGTTTCATGCATGTGTACAATGTGCTGTGATCATGATCACCTGGTGACCCTCTCGTGATCCTCTCCCACTCCTGGTGACCCCTTGTTCTTCACCACTACTCCCTCTCACCTCACATCTTTTTTGTGCACGTAAGTGCAGCTGCCCTGTGATCATGGTTGTAACAGCCAGGTCGTATCTGGAAGACAGCATTCTGCAATGCTCCCCCCTGTTCTCTACTCTCACCGTCTTTCCTCCCACTCTTTGATGCTCTCTGGGCCCTGAAGGTGATTATAAAGATGTCCTACTTAGGGCTGAGTGCTCAACAGTCACTTATGCTCAGCACTTGGACCAGTTTTGACTGCCTCCCGCTACAAAAAGAAGCATCTCTGGCCAAGTCTGAGAGCAGCACTAATATTAGGTATAAATAAGAATATCTCTAAGTCCGTTTGACAAACATCCAGTTAGGAGCTGTGGCTTCTTCAGCAGCCACAGACTTTGATCAGGCTCATAGTACCAAGCATGCTCCCCTGGAACAGGCTTTAAATCCAATCAAAAAGTGGTGGGTTACTAACAAAATAGTCATGCCATGATGGCACCAGTGGGCATTTCCTGCCTGACAGGTCTGTATCATAGCATGGATGGACCACACTTGGTCCAGCAGCCTTCACAGAACCTTCCATCACTACATGTAAATAGAGACATATACAGGACACAGCACCTTCCATCACTACATGTGAACAGAGACATATACAGGACACAGCACCTTCCATCACTACATGTGAACAGAGACATGTACAGGACACAGCACCTTCCATCACTACATGTGAACAGAGACATATACAGGATATATAAACGGAGACATATGCAGGATATGTAAATGGAGACAAATACAGGACACAGCATATTTCACCACTACATATAAATGGAGACACATACAGGACATAGTGCCTTCCATCCCTACATGTAAACGGAGACAGATACAGGACACAGCACCTTTCATCACTACATGTAAACAGAGACATGTAAAGGACATGTAAAATGGAGACATAAACAGGACATATAAACGGAGACATATGTAGGATATATAAATGAACACATAAGCAGGACATGTAAATGAACACATATGCAGAACATCCCCCATCAACTACAAGTCCTATGGCTTGTCGTTTGTCTTTTTTGATTCACTGATAAAATTTTGACAAAGATGGTATATATTACCAATAGATTTTCAAATATGAAGTCAATTTTTACACATTTTGTAATACATACCCTCATTTTATATACTATCAACTTCTATTGCTATTGTGTTATTTTAAAACTTTGCTTAAAGAATACTGTGAGATTATATTTTCTGTGTGTGTGTATCTTTATCAGGTTTGCTTGAATGTTGTTCTGTCTTTGGGGGAGAAAAGGAATTCATGCTTTTTTATTTATTCTCTGGGAAAACAGAGTACAAAAATTATGTTTATCTTTCTTTCAGGATGTTTTTTATAAACAGAGATGGCCCATAAAAATCATCTGTATTAGTGTTGTCGGGGGTATGATAGTTTTCAGTAAATATGTGAAGAAATAAATAAGCAGACCCAGTTTATACCCAGCTGTCTCTCTCTAATGCTCTGAAAGGTTGTGTTTTGAGATGTGCCCATTGTCTTTTCCCGTACCCACTGTAACTCCCTTAAGCGATTCTTCCCCGAGTGGCCCCATTCAGTCAGTGCGTATTTACAGAGTGCCTACCCTGTGCAGTGCCTTGGGGTATGTGGTGTGGGTGGGAGATTCATGGGAGCACAAGTCCTCATCCCCGGGATGCTGCCATGCAGAGAAAGCTCCTGTTTGGGTGAATCTTTTTTCTAAAGCAATGCCATTCATCCTGGAATATTAAAGAACAAGGGATTCCATATTTACAGAGTAATTCTTTAGGGATTCGTTAGTTATCCTTGGCTCTGGAGAAAAGCATCTGATTCCAGGCTGCACACACCTACAACAAACCATTTCCTGTGCCTGTGTCTCTGCTTCCGGCCTCTGATACGGGTCCACAGAGTGAAGCCACCGGGGCCTTTGGGGTCGCAGGGCACAGACCTGCCTTGCTGGTCTGGCTCACTTCTCTTTGACTTCTGAACTTTGGTCTCTGGATTGTAAGATGGAGTCCCTGATCTTATTTTGTGGGACGATTAGACAATGTAGATGCACATGAGGTCATGAAATACAGTTTTTGATGTTTTCTTATTGCTTCCTGATTGATTTGGTGTCCATCCAAACACCTGGTTCAGTCTAGGACCGTGACTGGGGCTGCTGTGGGATTCACAGTTATATCTGGGTTGTGTTTGGAGCCCACAGTGGGTGTCCCTATCTTACGGATTTACTCCTCTTGGCATCAATTTCCTTCTAAACTGCCAGAGTGCTTCTTAGGACTTGAGTGGCATCAGGTCGGTGACTCTTGGGTGCTTGGCCACCGTTTAGCTCTCTCATATTCCCAACAAGCTTTCCAGTTCAAGTTTCTTCCTCTGCTGTGCCTGTCCACCACGGCACATCCTTCACAGTGACGCTCCTGCTGATCTTCTCCATGACTTCAGGCCGCTGTCTCTGCCTGCTCTCCTAACCCCCACCACTCCTTCCTGCCAGGCTGGCTCAGGAGTGCTGGCTCCAGCTACCATTTCTCATCTGGCCTTCTAGCTGTCAAGACTGTTCTTACCCCTACACCCTATGTGCCTCACAGTGAGCTTGTCCTGAATTAGATGCCCAGCCTATGTCTGTGATCCAGTGTGCAGTCAGCTCGGAGTTATACAATCACATGTGAGTGACATTTTTTGCCATTTCAGTTCTCCAAGGATCCCAGGGAAATGGTTCGTTAAAACAAAAACGAGCCAGGAAAATCAATTGCATTTCTCAGCTGTAGAAGAGGAGAAAATATGAATTTCCTAAAAGACCCCAGGGCAGGGCACTGTAACTAGGAACTGGAGATTCCTCTAATTATTTTTATTCCACCAGAAAGGTTTGACTCTTTTGAATATCATTTATTCATATAGTCTTAACTACTCTAAATCAGTGTCCTGATTGACACATAATATTTAAGCATTGTTATGAAGATCAATCTGACGTTCTGATTTCTGATTATCATTTCAGAATAATTAGCACATGGATTATCTTTTCCCTTTTATCATTTCCTTATGGCTATTCCACTAAAAACCCTCTTGTAGCTATTTAAGGTATATAGTTTATTGGGGGGAACTATATTCACCCCGGAGTAACAGATTGCCGGAGCTTATGTCTCCTCCCTCTGTAACGCTGACCCTACTGACCACCTTCCCCTCTTCCCGGGTTTGCCTTAGCCTCTGGTCACCCCCATTCTAGTCTCAGTTTCTGCGCCATGAACCATTTTTGACGCCACACAGGAGTTGCCTCAGTGACGGCTGTTTTTCTCTGCCTGGCATTTCCCTTGGCAGACTGCCCCTCACATGACCCATGCTACTGTGCATGACAACATTCCACACTGTTTTATGGCCGGGTTGTATTCCGTTGTGCATAGATACCGTATTGCCTTTCTTTGCTTGTTAATAGACACCCAGATTGATTCCACGGCCTGACTGGTAGAAGCATGACCGTCGTGAGGATGAAAACACGCCATCTCTTCTACATGGTGGTGCTACTGTGTTAGGGGATATGCTCAACTGTTGGTGGCGCCTCAATATTGTTTTCCTTAGTGGCTTCACTAATTTATATTCCCACCCTCGTTCCGTGCATTATCTTCAGCATCTATATTATTATCATTATCATTATTTAGAACAGTCATTCTAACTAGGTATCTAGCCGGGCTTTTGATTTGCATTTTCCTGACGTACCCATCAGGTGAGCATGATCTCTGACCGCCGCTGCCCGTTTTATTATAATGAGTGTTTCCTGCCGAGTCTGGAGATCAAACTGCTCAGCCATTCGCTGTGGTTCCTAAAATTCAGGAGCAGGTGCACTTGCAAAGCTGCTAGCCTTCCCGTGCAGCCCCTTCGTTCTTTCTGGACAATGCCAGTGATTGACAGTTAAACACCCGCACTCCAAAATGGCTGCCTCAGTACGAAGAGAGAAAGAAGGCCAGGAGTAGACTTCAGGGTGACAGAACCTGGGGCTGGTTCCACCGTTTGCTACCGTTGCCATCTCTGTCAGATTTCGTCACTACCTTGTAAGAGGGACATTGCTGGAATCACTCTCTTGGGATAGAAAACAAACGAGAGAGAGAAGAGCTGCTTGTTTGAGGCCAAACAGGTCGACTAGAAGCCATCTGTACATCTTGTAAGCAATCAGTTTGTTTTTCTTTTCTGCGTGTTATGAGTGTTATCACAAGCTATTTCCTTCTTTGGTCAAACGGCTAGAAAACACTGAGTCAGCTGATTGCGCATTCATCTCCAACAGGAGAACTGTTATCGTCCACGCATCCAATTTGTCATTTTTGTTCCTTCCTTTGGATTCACTGAAATAATATTATTAACCACACAGACGGTTAAGAAGCCTTGTCCAGCCATACTTGGGACCCAGAGTCTTTGAAATTGATTGTGAATATTTACATATTCCTGATCAGGTGTCTTAGGGCTGGGAACCATGTCTACATATGAAATTCAGTTATGTTTCATGCATATGTTGTGCAGAGCCTGAAGGTCACTTTATACAGTATTCTGACCAGGTTTGTTTGCATCTTGACCATGACCTGTCCTCTGGGTCAGGAATTCTGCACTCGTGGTATCACCTCAGTGCTCAGAATGTTTTGGAGTTTAGATTCTAGGATTAGTGATGCTTGGCCTGTGGAGATTGTTCAGACACAATGGAGGAACTGTGCAAAGTGCTTGGGCAGAACGTGACGTAAGGCATGCTTTCAGTAAATGTTAGGGGCTACTAACCCATGATGGGGCATGATAATAAGATAAGAGGGGCCCTGGGAGATAACTCAGTAATGAAGAGTCTGGGTTGCTCTTAAAGAGGACCCAGCACCTACACAGCAGCTCCCAACCCGCCATTTGTAACTTCAGTTCCAGGGGACCAGATGCCCTCTTCTGGGTTCCTTGGGCATTCTATGCATGCGTGCAGGCAAACACCCCTACACATAAATAAATTTTAGAGATGACAGAAATATTTAGGTGGCATTTATTTACTTGGCACAGACTTGTCAGGCACCCACAGTAGCAAGCCTTGGCCAAATGCAAGAAGTGATGGAATAATATTCAGTGTTCTCTGGCTCTCAGAGAGCAGTTTGGGCAAAGCCTGCGTTGGTGCAGGCAGACATCAAGCAGGCTTCCTCAGCCTGGAGTAGAGCAGAGCCTGCCTCCCTTTGGGGGCCTCATTTTCTGTATCCTGGAAGATTCCCTGGCCCAAGCTTCACTTCCGACCCCTCAGTCTGTCCGTAGCCTTCCAAACACAGCCTTGTACAAAGACCAAGCCTCAGACTCTCCACTCGGAGCCATGCTGCCCCCTCATCCAGGGCTTCAAAGTCCTGAAACCTCTGTGGGAACTTGGATTGGACGGGCATTGCCCCATGTTCCAGGCCCACATCTCAATGTCTCTATGGACTCGCAGGTTGGCTGTGTGCACAACCCGGAGTCTGCTAGATGACTTCTTCATTCACGTGGAGTCGAAATGGCCTTTCCTTATTCATAGACAGGGAGAGTCAGTGAAGCACACATGTCTCACACGTGCCCAGTGACGCTGTGAGAAATTTCATCAGGGCTGACACACCCACCGGGGCCTTCTCCATGAAACAAAGTCAGCTGTCCAGTGACTGCAGGGGCAGGATGTCAAGGTGTTGGTGGGTGGTGACCACGTAAGGGCTACGTGACAATGGTAATGACAGTGACAGGATCCAACACCTCAGGGTGTTATGCTCCACTGCATTGGCAGGTAGACGTCATAACTAGCTGCTATTTTGGAGACAAGGAAGTAGGAGCTCAGAGAAATGGTGCCATTCACTTGAGGTCACACACCTCTCAACAGATGGTTAACACTGTATCGGCCTGATGCTAAGTCTTCCTCCCTCCTCCTTCCTACGGCTTCCCTTTCAAACAGTTGCATCCCAGCCTCTGGGTGGGCAGCAGTGAATTACCACACTGCCTGTATCCTAAACACTTGCTAGTTTTTCGTCTTCTTAGTACTAATTTAAAGCCATCGTCAGGCAGCATTAAGAAAGCCCATGGCCCTGCTGCTCAGAGCGTTTCAGCCTGCGTGGTGGAGCAGACCAGCAGCTGTGATCACCAGCTCCAGAGACCGCCAGACTGTGGTCTGCTGGGCTTGCTGAGTCGGGCGGGCGTCATCCGTGACGACGCTGGTCAGAGTGCTCGGGTTTGCTCGTCCTGACTGTTGTCTGAAATCAAAACAGTGGCCTGAGGGAAATGCAAGTTCAACAGTCGAGGGAGGGATGGGGAGCAAAAGCCAGGGAAGTTCCACCAGCCTGGGTTCTGGGCTTCCAGGGGAGCCCCTGGCTTCATTTTATTAAGAAAAGGACAATGGAGCCTGGGGAGATGGCTCAGTGATTAAGAGCACTGGTTGCTCTTGCAGAGGATACTGGTTTGGTTCTCAGCATCCACATGATGCCTTGCACTGGTCTGTAATTTCAGTTCCAAAAGATCTGCTGTCTTCTGGCCTCCACGGGCACTGCATGCCCATAGTGCCGATATATATACTCAGACACTCAGATACACACACACACACACACACACACACACACAGAGTAAAGAAGACAAGAGTAATGACAGCTTTATCTGACAGCTATTGGCATGGACTTAAAGCAGTGAGTGTAAAGCTCAGGGCTTGACTTATATTGGCTGCTCAGGATAGGCCTCCTCACCTCCTCACTTCCTTCGCTGTGATACGCCATAGATCTGCATCTCTCTGGAGATACCTTTCGGATGTGTGGGCCGGACCCCTTCCTTCAGTTTCCTGCCTTGCCACTCATCATAAGTGATCACAGGTGTCTGTAGCACCGCCTCGGAACCGGGTCTATACTTAGCCCTAGACCAATCACACCGCCCAGGACCTTGTCCAAAACAGACTGGAGGTGACGTCTGGCTTTCTAGCCCCTGAATACACACTTTGGGAATCTCTTTGCTTGTAAAATAGAGATTAAAAAGCCATACTTCACAGAACTTCTGAACGGCTAAAGAGAATAACAAGGAGGTAATGAATGTATTATTTGATCTGCTCTCCCGAGTCTAGAAGTGAAGAAAAACACGGTGTATGTATGAAAAATCAGAAGATCTGCCTCTGTAGTAACGCTTTTCTGTCTTTGTTAGTATGTTGTCTGGAAAGAGGATATGATGGGATGGACCCCCGCAGTCCCCAGTGTGCTCTCTGCCCTCCTCTTGGCCCTTGTCACATATTCCTGTCGTCAGCTCCACACTTGTTCAGGAAAGGTGACCAGGACCAGCTGGCTGGTTAGACACAGGGAACTTGTCTAGAATCATTTCATGTTTACCTGTCTTTGTCGTCATAGACAGACACCATCTTGTGAATTAAGGCCTCTCAGCTTCTCTCGCCTGTAAGAGGGTCTCCGCCACAGCTCTCGATATCCCCTGACCTGGGCTAAATTATAGCTTTAACTTTTAAGATGAAAACTTCTTTAGAAAGTCAGAGATTTATCTCCGAACTGCAGAGGGCCCGCCCCGCCCCCTTTATAATCATTATGCCAATAGCACATTAAATTGGGGAATGAGTGATTGCTTTGGAAGGCTCCAATTTAAACAGTGTCTTTTCTCTTTCAAGGATGCCACAAATATTCATGAATTCCTGGTCCTGTGCCTCAGGGCCACACTTTCACGCCATTCTCCGCCCATGGGGAATTTTCCCCTGGGTTCTGAAAGAGATCCTCCAAGCATTGCTTGTGTGAAGTTTGAGGGCCACAGATGTTTCATTTTCTTCTACTTTCAAAAGGCAATTTACTCAGCAGATTTCACCGGGGCTCCGGAGAGAGATCTTCTGTAATGGGTTTGAAGGGGGCTCTGCAGGAAGCTGGTCAAACATCATGATGATATAGTAATTTGGTTTGGGGAGAAATGAAAGGGTTTACCTGATATGATGGACTTAAGAATCATTAAACAGTTGCATCTCAGGGCTGGAGAGACGGCTCTGTGGTTGAGAGCATCCATGCACCATTCTAGCAAAGGGTTCAGGTTCAGTTCCCAGCACCCATAGTATGCAACCCATAGCCATCTTTTATAGCTGTCCCAAGGTTCCAACACCGTCTTCTGGCTTCAGTGAGCACCTGCACACAGCACATGTAACAAACAAGCACACACACGTGTAAAAAAAAACCAAATAAAACTGAAAAAAACCTTTATTGTGCTTAATAAATTATAATGGTGCCCTAAACCTTGCCAATGGAATCTTGGGGAGGGAAGCATAGCCCAGAGGCAAAGCCAGTTCCCTGCTTAGGAACTGGCTCCAACTGAAGACGTGGATAGACTGGCAGGCAGTGGACAGGACCTTCCCCTAGATACTTACTCCAGGCCTGTCTCGTCATTTTAGGGCTAGCTAGCATTTCTGTCCTTTATATCCTACAGAGATCATTCTGATGTATTCCCTTAGATGCCACTTTTGAGCATGGCATGTACTGTTTCATGCCAAAGCCAGACAGGTAGTCTTTAAGGTCTGGGCTCATCTTTCAATGCTTGTGCAAGTGCAAGGGGGCAGTGAAATCTTCCTTTCATGGACAGAAAAGCAGATTCCATTCACAGTGTGACAAAACATGGCCCCATCTTACCAATGATAAGAGGAACAGGCAGCAAACGAACTGACTGCCTGCTCCTAAGGGCTACACTGGCTCCAAACCAGCTCTGACCAAGAGTCGTAGCTGTCTTTAACCTTCTCCCAGTATTCACAAAACCAGAATGAAATGACTTCCTTTCTCCTGGGGAAGCAAGACAGACTGACAGAAACATGAGCAGCTCAGGCTGTCTTGCTATGTGCACAAGTCCGATGAATCCCAAAACAAACAAGTCAGTGTTGGATGAAGATAATCTTCTAGGGAATAAAAAATAGTCACCCAGACACGAGAGTCATGGGCTAGGAAGAGGAAGGAAGATGGTACATCCTGAGGCAGCCAATCCTCCTCAGTCGTAGTCTCTGGCTCCTGCACTATGCCAGGTGCTGTGTTCAGCATCCGACATGGAGACCAGTTTCCTCCCTGTGTCTGTGCATCTCCATCCCCAGATGAGAATTTGGGGCTGTGAACTGGGGTAGGAGAACAGTGGGTGAGGTGGAGTACAGGCGTGAGAGCTTCTGGCTTCATCGCCGAGACTCCTGTCACTCACTAGTCCACCTTCCTGCCCCTCCCAGAACAGACTTCACCTGAGGCCACAGACACACACACACACACACACACACACGTGCCGCACGCACATGCATGCACACATGCTCACTTCCTCACAGACTTGTGGGCCTTGAGTTTTTATGTGTTATTTAAGGATGAAGATGGTGAACACCTTGGCTGGGAGAAGAGGAGGTGAATCAGCTGATGGATGGGATTCAGAGGGGGCTTGAGGAGATGTTCAGCAGTTCGGAGTACGAGCTGTTCTTCTGGAGGACCTCAATTTAGTTCCCAGCACCCACATTGAGTGTCTCACTATAATCTGTAATTCCAGGTCCTCTTTTGGCTTCTGTGGGCGCCACACATGTGACACACACACACATGTATGCACATAAATTAAAACTTTCTAAAACCTTTTTTTAAAAAGGAAAAGTAGGAGCGTTTTGGTACCATATCCTGCTACTCTCCTTCTGGGGCTCCCTGAAAAAAAAAAGCCTGTATGTAAGGACAAACTCCAAATGAGGACTTATTCTGTTTACCTGGCAAGTCTTGGCTATCCCTGAGGTCAGCTTCTTGTGTGAGCAGAATTACAGCATGAGGTTCAGAAGGAGAGCTGAATGAATCTCCAAACTGTCACCCTTTTGTTCCCACTTCACTCCTGGGAGGATTTGTGTATTATGATGCAAAAAGACTACCATCGTTCGTTTTTTGATTGCCCTTGCATCATGCCTGAAGCCGGATACTTTATACAGAAAAGAGGTTTATTTGGCCTACAGTGTTAGAGGCCAACAGTCCCAACAACGTGGCGTTGCTATGACAAAGATCCTACCAACATGTTGTATCACAAATCCATGGCATCATGGTGGGAGTGTGTGAGAAAGGAAGAGATCACATGGACAGGAAGGCAGACAGGAGGGAGGGGCTGATCTTGCCCTGCTATGATAGCCCATTGCTGGGAAGTAACCAAGATCCCCTGGGAAGTATTTGAACCTCTTCCAAAGGCAGCGCCCCCAGACGACTAACCTTCTCCTGAGACTCCACTTCTTAAAGGTTCCCCCAAATCCCAGGATCACCACACTGGGTATCAAACTGTAAATACATTAACTCAGGCCATTTCCAGATGATAGCAGTAACCCAAGGAACATTTACCGAAACCAGGAAACAAACCAACCAACCCCTGGCGGTGGAACGTAGGAGAAAGTGCATTTGCTCCCAGTTTCCAGCATCAGACTCACTAAAAATTCCTGCTCCTGCTTAGAAGCATGCTTTCCGTCGCTTACACAGGAGTCCTCCCTGCCCCATCTCTGGGGTGAGTTTCTCTGGGTTCCCATGAGTCCTCGCTGTGGTCACCCAATGCCAAGGCGTCATGGCGTCTTGCCCGCTGAGGCTGCTGCACCAGGCTTTGCTCTTCCCAAGATCAGGAGCCCAAGAGCAATGACTCTGTCTATTCAGGACCTGGAACAGAGCATACCTGACTGCTGATAAACTGGCATCCATGTGTTTCAGTCAGTCTCTACAATGAGGGGCCAGAGCAGGGCAGCCCCTCCTCCACTCCGGAGACTTCAAAGCCAACCCCACCTCTGGCCCTGCCAATGGTGCCCAGTTGCCTTTCTGCACCCAGCCATCTTGCTGGTCCTGTGCAGCCCATGTTCTCCTCTCCACGGATGAGAACAATTTCTGCCGTCCAAATACCTTGTTTTATTTAAGCCACATTCATTCTTCAATCCCCTTTCTTGGCAGAAAAGTTGATTTTTAGAAAATCAGGTCAGCAAAATTGATTTGGAGATTTAGATTCTGTTCCAAATCCTAACGAACAGAACTGCAGGGTTGTTAGGCAAGTTGGTGGAGGTGCCGGAGCCAGCAAGGCAAGCCCACATGTCCCTTTAATTCCTGGAATGGTAAGAAGCCATTCCTGTCTACAAGGTAGTCAGCATTGGCAACAGGACACTGTGGACACAGAGGTGTCCTAGTTAGGAGTAGGATTACTGTGATGAAACACCATGACCAAAGGATTTGGGGGGAAAGGGTTTATTTAGCTTACACTTCCCCTTCACATTTTATCACCAAAGAAAGTCAGAACAGGAACTTAAACCAGGCAGAAACCCAGAAGCTGAGGCTTATACAGTAGAGGCCGTAGAGGGGTGCTGTTAACTTGCTTGCTCCTCTTGCTTGCTCGGCCTGCTGTCTTCTAGAACCCAGCATCACCAATCCAGTGGTGGTTCCTCCCACAACAGACTGGGCTCTCCCCCATCAATCGCTAATTAAGAAAAGTAAGAAAATGTCCCAAGGCTTACCTACATCTGGATCTTAGGGAGGCATTTTCTCCGCTGAGGCTCTCTTCTCTCTGATGGTTCCAGCTTGAGTCACATAGACATAAACCTAGTCCGAAGGGAGACACATTTCTGCTCCGTACTACTGGCCTTTTCTGTGAGGTGGAAGAACTCCCTGCTGAGTCTTCTATCTCCTTTTCTACATGCCCCAGACAGACAAACAGACAGACAGACAGACAGACACACACACACACACACACACACACACACACACACACTGGGGTGGCGGTTGGGAAGCAGTCTGTATGAAAATAGAGCTCACAGAGTAAGATAGAGCACTCCCCTCCCCTTTGGAGAAAGCTGCTTGTATGCTTAGCCTCTGGGAACTTAGATTTTAAGAGTGATTCACCACTCCCAGAACTGATGGGGACCGCTTTGTGCCTCGGTTTGCACACAACACAGCATGTGCTGCACACCCATCTTGCATCTGGCAGTCTAAAACTCAGGGAGGCGCTCAGCAGAGGGTGACGTCATGATGAGCACCCAGCACAAATCCCCAGGCACCGAGTCTCTAATGAGACATGTGACGTGCTGTAACGTTGGGAATGTGTCCTGGAGAGATGGGCCTGTGGTCAAGAGCACTTACTGCTCTTGTAGAAGATGCAGGTTCAACTCCCAGAACCCCTATGGCAGCTCACACCTGTCTGTAACTCTCCTACATGGAGGCAAAACACCCACGTACAGAAAATAAAAACAACAACAAAGTTTCGGTGGGGATGAAGCACAGCCTGCGTGCCCCCGACACACCCCAGGAGAGCTTTGGGAGCTTGCACCTGGCTGGACTTGGCCATGGGCTCTTACTCTTCTGGTGGCTTTGATTCTAGCCCTTGATGGTGAGAAGCCACAGCCAGGCACACACTTCATACCTAGTCCTCTGGATCCTCCTGGCCACGGCCTTGGGGGCCTGTGGCATTTCCTTCCCCTGTTGTGCTTTACTTCCCAGTGCCCTGAAGATGGTAAGCAAGGCTTTCTCAGAGGTCCTGTGCTTTGGAGACAGAACACAGGGTCTCAGCCTTCCCTCCATCTTCCCTTCCTGTTTTCCTTAGCCCCATTGACATCTCTTCCTTTTCTTCTTGTCTCATGGGTCAGAGTTGGGGTCATGGGTCTTAATATTTCTACAGAGAAGGAACCTAGCCACCTACTTAGGGAGTCAATCCTTCATCCTCCACATGACTGGCCGTACAGAACAGTACGGCCAGAGCCGGGCATGGTGGCGAGACCCACAAACGTTCTGGAACCAGGCCCTCACAGACTGTCACAAGCTGTTGACAGCTCTGGGTAACTTGCTTCCAGACTGCCAAGATCTATGTGGACTATGCTTATTTCCAGGGGTAGGGTGGGATGGATGCTATCAGAACCTGCAGGCAGGAACCCAGGACTCCACCTGACCCACTTCCACAAGATTGCAGGCCCTGGGGGTGAGACGTGAGAGGAAGGTTTTCAGCATTTCCACAGTGTTCAGAAGAGTCAGTTAGGAAGAGCCCTCGGTGGCCCTAGCAAGAATGAGCTGGGCAGTGGAGGCAGAAGAGCCAGAGAGGACAGGAACCACTAGAGTCCTCAAAAGACCCCCATGCCTCAAGGAAGCTCAGAGAGAGGCTGGCCCTGCCCTTGAAGGGAACAAGAGCACACATGGTGGTGGCAGTGCCACATCCTGGCCACTGAGCCACATTCAGGCCTGGTGGGGCTCAGGCCAGAAGGAATAGAATTTCCTGGAAGCTGGTGCCTTCCCTCTCATGGCTCTTCCTCTCTCACGGCCCCATGTTGTTTGTATACGGGCACTTAGTATAGATTAATGTAACAACTTGGAGCCATCTTACATGTGAAGTCAAGGGTTCTCAGGGAGCCTGGAATTAGCAAATGAGGTTGATCTCTGTGTCCTCCCCTAAAGAAACCCTGAGGAACCACAGTGTGTCAAATGGGATGAGAGAAAAGAAACCACCAGATTCTCTGCTTTGGGTAAGATGCTGAAGAGGAACAAGAAGACAGTTGCATATGACAAGTCGTTTTGTCTGCCTCTGACACAAATCTGTAAAATGGGCACAGAGCTGGCCCGTGTGCCGAGGTCATTTCTATGAGACACCGAATGTGTACCCTGATCTAGGCCTACCCAAGGGCTGCTATGCATCACCACACTCAGTCACTACGAGGATGCCACCAATACCACACTCAGCCAAGAAGAAAACTGAGGTCCCCAGAGGCAGGAGAGCCACCCAGGTGCAGACAGTTCTGGGGCTTCCATCTAAATGGCCCGGCTTCAAAGACTCTTGTGTTCTCTGTTCTGCCTGGTACCAAGGACAGTGCTGAGGAAGTCGGAACTGTCTCCGTGGCCTTGCAGAGGCTCTGAGCCCCGTCCTGTTCCACTGGTGTCGGAACCTCAGGGCCAATTCAGGGAGAAGGTGCCAGGTGCCACGATTCCATCTCTTCTGTGGGCAGCCGCCACGTATGTGTCACGTGTATGGGGCAACTCTGGTTTTGTGTCTCCATGAAATTTAGTTTCCCCAATGAGAGCTTCTGTTGCCACAAGGTTTCCAGGGTTTTATTCTCTTGGTAAGGAAGGGCCATTTGTTGGGCACTGTAGCAAAGAGGAGCAGCAGGCCCTGCATGCTCACAAAGCCCCTGCTGCCCCAGCACCAAGTCTCCTGTGTCAGCAGCCCGATCAGTTCCTCTCCACCCTTGCTAGCGCCTGTGGTGGCATGTGCTCCGAGAATAAATGGGCAATTTGCCTCATGGTAACATGGCCCGTCATTGCCTTCCTGAAGGCAGGTGCAGCTGCAGACAGGGGGGATTAGCAGAGCATGTCGGGTAGCATTTGGGGAAAGGATGCAGACATGTTCTGGAGCTTTGGTCAGGCTCTGGTCTTTCAGTTACCAAGAACAGTGTTCGGTTGTGCCTCCGTTTCCGACTCTGTAAGTGAGGCTGATGACTGAGCTTCTAAGACCAGCATGAGGCTTAAAGGACAGAGCACATGTGTGCCCCTTGACACCGTGATGTGTGCACCATTGAGCAGTCAGTCAGAGCTCACTGGGTTTGGAGGCATTATCTCGTGGGGTCTTCATGCCAGTCTCGAGAGTGTACTGACTTACCGCCAGGCCCTCCTTCCCTTCCTGCCTCCCTGGAGGCTGGGGAACAAGAAATGGGGGCCCGAAGCCAGCATAACAGCAGATGCCTGTGATCTGGGCAGTCAGAAGCAGGGGCAGGAGGGTGAGTTTGAGTTCAGTCTGGGCTACAGTGTAAATTTTGGGTCAACTGAAGCTACATGGGGAGACTCTGTGAACAGACAGACAGGCAGATGATAGACAAGAGGGGATGTGAGACATCACAGCAGGCAGGGCTTTGTGCCAAAAACAAGGACACAGCTGTAAGATGGGGAATGTGCTGTGTGCATGACATCTCCTCTCCACAGAGCCAGATCCAGAGCTGGAAGCTGGGGCTGTAGAGAGGAGACTGAGGAATCTGTGTCTGTCTCTCTGTGTGTCTCCCTGTCTTTCTGTTTCTCTCTCTCTTTCTGTCTGTGTCTCTCTCTGTCTTTCTCTGTCTCTCTCTCTTTCTGTCTTTCTGTCTCTCTGTGTGTGTCTCTCTGTATTTCTGTCTCTGTGTGTCTTTCTGTCTTTTCCTGTCTCTCTGTCTTTCTGTCTCTGTGTATGTGTCTCTCTGTCTTTATCTCTTTGTGTCTGTCTCCATGTGTCTCTGTCTCTCTCTGTCTCTCTCATATACACACACACACACACATATTGTGTCACAGAATTGTGTCACAAGGAGCTGGGTTGTGAAGTGGTGTCATGATGCTTACAGTACATCACACCACACACACACACACACACACACACACACACACACACACACACAGAGCAAGAGAAGGTGATGTGTGATATGTTGGGCCTCAAGGCTTAAGAGTGTGGGGATAGGGGTAGGGATGGGGAGAATGATTTGACACACCATACAAGGTAACAAACCGCCATCCTCCTGAGTATCCGGGTCTTTTGAAGTAGTGAGAAGCTTGGCAGGTGGTGTGGAGAAAACGCTCTTGTAGCTTCCATGCTGGGCTCTACTGGAGGACACTATTAGTTCCCTGGAGCTGTCCTGATAAATGTGTCATAAGCCCTGTGGTTTAATGCAGCAGAGCTTCATTCTCTCACAGTTACAGAAGTCTGAAGTTCAAAACCAACATGTGGTTGGGCCCTGTCTTAGTCAGGGTTACTATTGCTGTGATGAAATGCCATGAGCAAAGCAGCTGAGCGCGGAAAAGGGTTATTTGACTTACACTTCCGCATTTCCCTGAAAGAAGTCAGGGCAGGAACCTGGAGGCAGGATCAGGTGAAGGGGCCATGAAGGGGTGCTGCTCACCGACCTGCTCCTCATGGCTTGCTCAGCCTTTTCTCTTATAGAACCCAGGACCACCAGCTCAGGGATGACAGCACCCACAATGGGCTGGGCCCTCCCCCACCCAGCACTAGTTAAGAAAATGCCCATTAGACTTTTGCCTGCAGCCCAATCTTACGGAGGCACTTTCTTAATTGAGGCTCCCTTTTTCCCCAGTGCCTCTAGCCTGTTTCAAGTTAACATGAAACTAGCCAGCACAGTCCTCTAAAAAGTCTTCCCTCTGCCTGGCCTAGTTCCTGGGACTCCCTCCATGGCCTCCCCCTCCTCTGTATGTCTCTCTTCATATGTGTCTCCAATAAAGCCATGCTTCCTGGACTGTAACACCCACTGGGTTAGCCACAAGGATCTCACCTCAAGACCTGTGACCTAATCATACCTGCCACACCCATTCTTCCAAACAAGGTACCATTTATGGCAGAAGACGTGAGCATGCATTTCAGGGTCCAGTCCCCTCCCTGCTCCAGGGATTCACATACACCATCTAACTGACCCCCCCCCCCAACTTCTCTTGTGGAGGAGGAAAGTTTCCACAGGGATCAAAGCTGGAGCCCACGGGGCAAGACCCTCGTCTGCACATTTAGCACCATCTGCCCCGGGGTGCAGAACTATCTCTGACCTGAGTTTCAAGCCAGCATGCAGTAGATGAACACGTGCTCAGTTCACACTTTCTGAGGAGCAGAGCAGACCAGCCCCCGGGTGGCACATCACCATCTGCCCCGGGGTGCAGAACTATCTCTGACCTGAGTTTCAAGCCAGCATGCAGTAGATGAACACGTGCTCAGTTCACACTTTCTGAGGAGCAGAGCAGACCAGCCCCCGGGTGGCACATCACATAGTTCAGCTCCTGGGAGTACGCTGTGTGTCCTCGGGGGGAACTGCATGACCTCTCTGTGCCTAGTCTGGTCTAAAAGATGAAGAACCAGTAGCTTCTACCTCATGGGCTATCAATCAAACAGAACCCAACTCTGGAAGTGAGAGCTGACTCACGCTGCCTACCAAGGGGGACAACAGATGGGCCAGGTTCTTTCTAATACAGAAGCATCCAGAGAGCAGGAGTGGATGGGGAGGGGCTAGTGCTGCCTGAGAACTTGAGGGAAGATTAAGGGATGAGCTCTCCCTGTTCTGGGGCATCTAGAATAGATAGAGAAGTTAGTGAGTTCAGAGGTAAGAACTGGTGACCAGACAGAGGAAAGGAGGCAGGTTGTCTGCTCTGCTGAGCGCGCATAATGGTGGAAGGGCTCTTGTCTGCAAGGAAGCAGCTGGGAGGCTGGGTGTCTGACTCTGGCCAGCGGTTGGGGGAGGGGCAGGAGATCTGTGGAAAGTTCCTCCTGGCTGGGATGGCATGGGCCTCCAGGGCTTCACGGCCCTGGTCCCTGTCACCTCGGCAATGTTTCCTTTAGCTTTCCTGTCATAAGGTACCTCCTTCCAGGCCTTCTGGGCCTCCAAGCTCTTTGCAGACTCTCTGGGCAGTCTGGAATGCTCTGCCCAGAATCACAGTGCCTGGCTCCTTCCAGCCCACCCCTGTCCTCCCTTTGCTCTGCCCCACACCCTGCTCTGTGGCATGCTGGGAGGTTATTCAGTCAGGGGCTGAGCTGATACCTGACTGCTCACTGCACAGTCCTAGTAGCCTGCCTGCCTCATGGCGTTTGGCTCAGAGCCAACCAGAGCCGACGTCTGTTTGTGATGAGGAAGTCAGGAAGTGAGGAGCGAACAGAAGAGAGGGACAGGTGTTGGCAGGTGGTGACGATCACGTCACACAACGCGCTGAATCTAGCGTGAGAAACGTGTAATTCACTGCTAGTCCCAGATCGTTAAATTCCAGGAACCAGGGGCCATAAGTAAGCCGGTAAATCCCAACATGGATCCCAGTTTCTATGTTCAGGGCTTGATGGTGTGAGGAGAAATGGAAGGTCCTTCCCTGCAGGCCAAGGCTCCCTTTCCATGGGGGGACTTAGCTACAGGCTCCAGGTTCTGGAGGCCTCTGAATTCCACAGATCTTCTAGAAAGGAAGAGGTTGGCCCAGGGCAGCCAGGTCTCTATCTGCCTGAAACTCTCACTGCAAGCCAAGTCAGAAATCCCTTGCTGCTAAGCAAGTCTCTGATTCAGTCCACTCTACTGCCCAGGCTAGTTCAACATTTGAGATCTCCCTTAAGGACCAGCGTTCTCCTGGCCTCCCTGCCTCCAGCCCTGCCCCCAGCGTCTTGCCAAAGCCTAATCTTGATCCAGCCACTTGCCAGGGTAAGATTGTCAATAGTTCCCTGCCACCCTTGAGTTAAGGCTCCGTGCTGAGTATGTCCACTCCCCACCCCTCCGCTCCAGGTCTCTTCCTTGTTTGCCTCCTCTGAGTCAAACCTACCCTGCATCTAGGACGGCCCCAGACCTTCTCCAGCTGCCCTCTGGCAAATGCACGGTCCTCTGCTCAGAGCCTTCTGCCCTCCCACTTGCCATTCTCTGTGGTTGCCCAGAATGTCACATCCCCTACCCCAGGTTAGTCCCAGAGGCCCCTGTGCTGATAGCCTCAGTCACAGAGAAATCCCTACTAAACTTTAGGAGAAGAGCGAAGACTTTCAGACAACACGCCCTCCATTTACCCCCACCCGAGCTAGCCTGATGGGCAGAATCGCACCCACAGCCAGGCTACTCCCCAGCCTCCACTCAGCATTCCCAGAGGCCACCCTATCCAAGCTCTACACGCAATGCCCTTCTCCCTGCCTGCTCTAAGGAGTTGGGGACTTCAGACATCCTTGTAGCCTGGACTCTACCCCAGAGATTCTGAGGTCATTACCCAAGTGGAACCAGCAGAATGGGCTTCTTTAAAACACTTGCCACGTGATGATAACATGTGCAGCCAGCTTGAGATCCAAGTCCAAACAGCTTACAGGAGCAGCCAGTCTTCCCACGGGTGTACCTTACAGTCCACTGGAAGGTTGAAAACTGTGCCCCTTTGCTCCTTGTCCGTTAAGTTAGGTGTCACAGGAGAGGGAAACCTGGATGTCAGCATCCCCAGGTCCCTCAGATGCTCCTAGCAGTAGACTTAAAACCACGTCCTTCTTTCCTCCCTCTCTTCTCGGTGACATTGTCTGAAAGCCCCTCTGTCACACAGTCAGCCTTGGTGACCTTGGTGAATCACACCTGCTTCTCTCAGAGAAGGTTAGGAACGGGAGAGCCCTGCCATGTCTGGGGAGGCTAACCCTGGGTGAGCATGTTGGGCACCTTTCTCTAACCTGCTAGAGACCCCTGGGTGGGAGCACCCACCCTAAACGGATGTTCCCTGGGACCGTGACTGTCTTTAGACATTTTGCCCTGCTGCTAGGTTTGCCAAAGGCTGGGGTTCAGCTCAGTCAGAGGCTGAGATCACACGTGGTTACTGGGATGGGAGAATTTCTCAGGGCCCCCTCGAGCTGCCTGTGACCACTGATATTGGCTGGGTGGGTCTGTGGACCATTGTTCTCACCTTTACATGCATGAAGTCCATAGCCATGTGATTGCCACTGATACTGCACATCTAACTCTTTGGATCCAGAACGTGGGCAGCCCTCTTGGCTGGGCCCGTGGGGATGCTAGCAGTATTTTAGAGCTCTCTGATGGAGTCACCACGTACAGGAATGGCTCCCACCCCGGAGGCAGCATGTTCCCTTAGTTCTAGCATTTCAAACCCGAGGTAAAAATTTGCACACTGTAAAATTAGTCACTTTAAAACAAACTATTCAATGACATTTAGAATATTTACAGCGCTGTGACCATCATCCTTGTCTAATTTCAAAACATTTTCATCACTTAGAAGGAACCTGGTATCCATTATCAGTCATTCCCCGCTGTCCCCCACCAACGCGTGTGTGTGCAAGCCCCTGGTGATGTGTTTTCTATCACTACAGTTTAATCTATTCTCGGTATTTCATGGTGACCTTTTAGACATGACTTCTTTCATTCGGTGTGATGGTTTTGAGGTCTGTCTACATCTGTCAACACGTATTTCATTCCTCTTATGACTGAGTGATATTATGTGAATACACACCATCTATCAAGACACAGGACCCCCTGGGGTACCAAACTCCTCAGATGTGCGAGTCCCTCCCATGCATTTGCATATGACCTTTGTACATCTTCTGTGGGTGTTAGCTCTCCTTTGAAGTTCTTATAAAATAGTACAATATAAATCCATGTTAGTAGTTGCCATATAGTCTTATATGGGGAGCATCATTAAAATAAAAAAGACTGGTGTGTTCAGTATAGAAAATTTTACTTTTCCACAAATTATTTTGGTCTCTAGTTAATTGAATCCATTAATGTGGAATCATTAAATATGGGAGGTTGGTAAGATGATATTTGGTTATCCTGAACTGTTTCTGTCTTTTGAGTCTTGGACAATCTGGAAATTTTTTTAGTTTCTTTACATCTGCAACGCAGACACTCTCTGGCCAGCACTTTTGAGTTCTTGGGATTGCTGAGTGGTGATCCTGGGTGACCTGCTTTCCTAATAAATTACTATTAATTTGGGGGCGCATAGCATCTCTCCAGGTTCCGTTTCCATGGGTTTCTGCGGCTTTTCAGCTCCATGCCCTTCTGAACGACCCAGATCAGACCTCAGCATCATCTCATCTTCCTGCGTGGTCGCCCTAACCCTGCCTGGGAGGCTGGCGCGTGCGCAGTAGACTTCAGCCTGCTTGGGAGCCTGCCTGTGAAGCTGGCGCATGCGCAATAGGCTTCAGCAGAGGCCTTGAGTAATGGAAAGAGAAGCCAGGAGAGCACAATGCTTCCACAACAACTTAAAATGGGATTTCACACCCATGTGGGTGGAGAAATCTCTTGTGGACTGTGTTCACCCCAAGATTCGACCTGATTCTCTCCTCACTGTCTTTCCTCTTCCAAACTCCTCCCATCCGGTATTTAAAGGGGTCATCGGGCAACTTCCCTCATTTGGAGTATCGCAGATTCCTGTCTCCTCCTACGGTTGTCCCCATATCTTAGAGTGAAATGTGGGATTGAGGTCCCCACCCCCCCAAAAAAAAACACATTGATTTAATTTTCTCCTAGATCAAAAGGAACTTTCTCTTCCGGGGAGGAACTGTGCCGACTGATTCAATTGGCTAGCATTTAAAAATAATACACACTCTCAAATTTTGACAAGAACTTGGCAGACCCCAGTATCACGGGAGGGGGCGGTACCTTCCTTTCCTTTTGTACACATGCAGTGTCATGGTCACAGTGTGAGCTTGTAATTAACCATTTACTCCTTTCTAATAAGTCCTGGCGTTGTTTCGGTTTGGCATGGCGGGTACTAAACAAACAAACACTTGCTTGTCACTCACCGCCTTGAGTCGATTCTTTACACTGAGCTGGTTGTTTGGTGATGACCACATGCTTTTGGGGGTAGAAAAAGGACACTTGAACTTAAAATTTCCAAGTCTTCTTATGGCTGTGTCTCAACCGTGCTATAGAAAGCCTTTAAAGTTTTAAAGGTGGCCTCAGTACTGCCGGGGAGAGGTGGCATGGCTTCCGGAAATGACTGAAGCAGTCAAAAGGGGTCAGGTTGTGAGTTCATATCAAGGCTGATTTTCCTGACGAGCCGATATGCAGTATAGAGGGACATAGTTAAGCGTGACTGGAAGGTGTGTGTTCACTACTGACTATGTGGAGCTGTCGTTGGCTACAGCCGTAAGAAAGCAGCGGAAATAAAGTTGGAGTGGAGAGAACAGTGGGTGGGGGCGCATTCAAGATGGTGCCAGGTGTCCAAACAGAGGCAAAGCCAGCAACTGGTGCCTGACATTAGAATACCGTGCTGACTATAGGGGTGGAGTGATGAAGGAAAGCAAGAAGCCCAGGATGTGATGGCATAACCACGCCCCCCACCCTCGTGTTAACAGGAAGAGTAGGGGAAAAGCATGTATAGAGTCAAGAAAGAACTTCCTGGATTCTTCTAGGAGGGAGAATCTGAAGCTCCTGAAGGGCAAGCTTTCGCAGGGCCATGCTAAATTCTAGTTAGTGACAAAGCCAAGACGCATTCAATTCCCTGGATGCTTGGCTCTCCCCTTCCCGACATATCAGCCAGCCTCTTGACTCCAGGTGCGGAAGGCTGCATGTGTGACCTGAAGGCGCATGTGCTGAATCTGTGTGACGCTCAGTTCTGTCTTCTTTCAGGTCACCATTCTTGTCAGCCTGGCCCTCGCTTTCCTCGCCTGCATTGTGTTCCTGGTGGTTTACAAAGCCTTCACCTATGACCACAGCTGTCCTGAGGGATTTGTCTATAAGGTAAGGGGCTTGGGGCAGGTGCACAGCCCTAGGAGACATTAGCAATGTCTTCTTCTTCTCTTCCCCAGTGTCTATATTTGGGAGTGGCGCTACCCCATAGGAGACATTATCAATGTCTTCTCTTCCCTGGTGGCCATATTTGGGTATGGCACTCTCCCCATGGACTGAAACACAGCTGGAAGGGAGTGATCATGGCTTCCTGAAGGACCAATCTCAGAGAGGCACAAGAGCCCTATAGAGAGGTCAGGAAGTGGGCCACCTCCAGACTGCACATGGGCAGTGAAGGATGATGCCCAGTGACACTTGACGCTGACTTGCTCGTCTTCGGAAGGCTCCGCTTCATGTGGATCTTCTGACTAGCTTGCTGATTCCTTTCCTCAGGGTGTCCCTGAAAAAACATGAGGCAGAGTGCTTCTGAGCTTTCCTCCCAGCCTGTGTCCAGACCCTTGGTCCTCTGGGTCCTTTTCCTCCTGATCATTGCTTTAGTTGCCCTCCTTCCTTCAGAGCGTTGGGTGACCTAGGGCTCTTCTTATTCCTTTGGAGAATTATGTACGCCCAAACAGTCAAATAGTTTTGCACAAAAATAAATAAATACATAAATACATAAATAAATGCAAGCCTATCAGATAACAGACTCAATACATATGAGTTGCAATACAGTTAGCTGTTTTAAATCAGAAACAGGTGATGATGTATTTTTTTCTTGGTTTTTTGTTTGTTTGTTTGTTTGTTTTTGGGTTTCTCTGTGTAACAGTCCTGGCTGTTCTGAAACTCGCTTTTTAGACCAGGTTGGCCTTGAACTCTCAGAGATCCCATCTGCCTCTGCCTCCCAAGTGCTGGGATTTACCACTGCCTGGCAGTGTTAATTTTTATAATCACCGTTTACTGACTACTTATTTTCTGTCAGGCTATTTACTAGAAATTTCCATAAACATCATCTCTATGAAGCCACACAACCATTCTGAAAATGGGATTATTTTTGTCCCTGTTTTCCATAAGAAGTAACAGAAATTGGGGGTATTTAGTTAAGAGGGTTTCCCAATGCCTCACAGCTAGGAAGCTGTTCCAAAGTGGGAGATCAAACGGGGGCCGTTCCAGCTTGAGAGCGTGTGTCTTTTGTGCCGCTGTGTGTCTCCACGGAGTGATGCTCCTGCTGGGTAAAAGCTGAGGTTCTGAAAGAGAGGAAACAAGTGACAGCAAGCGTCGGAGACAGTGAATAGACCCTGCTTTCTCCACACAAGGGGATCCTTCAGATGTATGACAGCGAGAAAAGACTATCTGCTTCGTGACATCGATTCCCCTCCAAGATAATGTTGGCAAACAAAGGAAGAAAGTTCTCCCTGTGCATGAAAGTGGGGAGGTGAAAGAGGCTTGTTTCTAAATTCTAAAAGGATAAACATTTAAAATATCAAATATGGATACTCAGAAAGGAGTAAGGATGCATCAAGGACGGATGCAGTATTCATCCAGAATTAGCTCGTTATATATTTTCCTTAAAATACATAAATGTTGACCTGTTTGATAAATAAATAAGAAAACGTAAACTCCGCAGATTGAAAACAAGCTAAACAAAAAACCTAGTTCTGTATCAAGTGGAGAGACTCGGCAAAGAAAGCTAGTATTTCAAATAGTCACAGCCCACAGAATCTCAGTAGCTTGTGTGGCTGCTCCTCGGCTAACCGTGAGGACGACAAGAGAACCCCACATAGGCTGGAACCATCATGAGTGCAGAGTGCCTTCAGGGCTCTACACGGGCCTACAGTTGGCCAGAACCGTCTGGAACAAGGCCTACTTTGTAACAGTGACCATTTTATGCAATTTATTGGCTACTGTGCTAGATTGAGAAACAGAATTGTCTAGGTATACGTTAGTACCATCAGACAGTTGAAAATGCCCAGGGCATCAAGACATAGCAACATCCGTTCAATGCACAATTCACTATGAGTGCTAAAACTGGTAGTATTTTATGATTATCCTATATATGGTGGGATAATACAAATGCATAATGTAAATTCATATTAATGTTAGGAACCAACAACCTTGATAAGAGAAAAAATGCATATATTAAACAAAGGGTGGGAAATTGTCATTATCTGTGGACAGTGGCCCAGACAGTCACTGGAACCAGGTAAGAGGACCTGATGTCGTGCTACCAAGAACTATTATTGCCATACGGTCATCCAGCAGATGAGTCCGATCTTACCTCAGTACCAGTAGGTGTATCTCCTCTGCTCTGAAGATGGCAATGGTATAACTGGGGAAGGTCTGCTGAGGCCAAGCCCAGGAGTACTGTCTCTTGTGGTGTGACTGACAGCCGGATGAACCTGAAACTCCGGCGCAGGGCAGTAGTGTCTCTGTGGGTCTGTGGGTCCGTGGGTGCCAGCAGCCGACCGCACTACTCTTGACTCGTATCTCTTTCTTCCCCAGCACAAGCGCTGTATCCCGGCCTCGCTGGACGCTTACTACTCAGCCCAGGACCCCAGCTCCAGGAGCCGCTTCTACACAGTCATCAGCCACTACAGTGTGGCCAAGCAGAGCACTGCCCGGGCCATCGGACCGTGGTTGTCGGCAGCCGCCGTCATCCACGAGCCCAAGCCGCCCAAGACCCAGGGCCATTAGAGGCCCGCCTCAGCCGGGATGGGGGTGGTGGGTGGAGAGGGGAACCCCCGACTGGCTAGGCAAAGCTGAAGCTACAAGACAACACTGTACTGCTGGGGTACGGGGTGGGGGCGGGGCAGGATGGGGTCTGGGGAGAACTCCCTGAAAATATTGTGCACTGGAGTCGTCTGAATCGATCTTTCCTTTTGTCCTCTCGTATTGTTCCTTCGTACCCAAGTCAGGCTCGTGTACAAAGGCATGTTTCGTGTTGATTGTTCCCATGTAAGATACTTTCAAAGCCCCCGCTTATTCTTTGTTAGGATAATTTAGAGACAGAAAGGGAAGCCAGCGAAAATGAATAAAAGGCACCTGAAACAGGCTCCGTATGGAAGACACAGCAGGGCAGTAAAGAGCACAGCCTCTCCGGGCTTCTTAGACAAGGCACGGTGGCTTCAGGGTGGGCGACCGAATATCTGTGTGGCAGAGGGTGGGCCGTTTGGTTTGCCTGTGGTCTGCAGGAGAGGAGCACAGCAAGGCAGAGAAGGCTGAACTGGAGAGAAAGGTGATGCTGGCATTTCTAAACCAGGAATGCACAGAGTACCACTTAGTGGTGAGTTTGCAAGAGGAACACAAAGCCACGGGGGAGGCATCCATGCTCTACCCAGGGCAGCCCATGGGACCTAGGCTCCGGATGCTCACAGGGCAGCTGTTGTGAATCAGCAAACACAGACGTGGGTAGATGTTGTCTTTCTTTTATTTTTCTAGGTGTATCCCTAGATGCTGCCTGTGTTCTCAAGATGGCAGGGGTAGAAAAGGAGAGAAAGGAAGAGGGGTGGCAAGGAAACAGGCAGGTCGCCCTGGGCCCAGCTAGAAGCACAGGCACCCAGGTCTTACATGTTTGCTCTTTTCCAAAGTGCTCATGACAGCAGCAGCGGCAATAGGAGCCTAGCCAGGAAATCCAAGAGACAGCCAGGAGGAAATCTGAAGATTGGGCCTGCAATGGTGGCAGGTCATTACTAAAAGAAGCTGGAGAAGGTGACTGTCTTTGGTTCACTTTGTTGTGTTGACAGAGGATGTGCACCCAAACTCTGCTGCTGGGTTCCAGAAGCGCCTGATGGGGGTTGGGGGGAGCAGGAGGGGCATGACCAGCATCCTTAGGCTTCCCATTCTAGGTTACAGGGCATGCTAGCAGGGGCCTCTTGCTTCTCAGGAGAATTCCAGGAAGGCCCCTTTCTGCGGAGGTGCTGGCTCTAGGCCCAAGAGGACCAGAACTGGCCAGGAGAAGTGTTCATTTGACATGTGTTACTGTTTCCCAGTGCCTCTCCAACGGGCCATGTAGGAGTGCTTTTTGTGGCTTGCTATATTGCTGAAATCATCTTACACAGCAGCTGGGTAACAGGAGTAACGTAGCTCAAGCTATCCTGCCAAACACGCTCATCTGATTTTTCCTCCCTCCTCCCCCTGCCCGTCCACCCATCACCTTGAGTCACCTGTAAATTCATTTGTCATCTGAAGCGGATCAACCAATCGTCCCTAGCAAAACCACAGAGCGCTTTATAATTTTGTGGTGTATTTTTGTCAGTAGGTAGCAGAGGCTGAAGTATTTTTTGGTGTAATTCTTGAGATTTTCTGACAGGAAAAAAAAAATAAACATAGATGTGTCTGAGCGTCTTGGCCGTCTTTTACAGCTTCGCCTTCTGCTCGGAGCCTGATGGAGAGGCTGGGGGTACAGGAGAGGGGGATTGGGAGGCCAGGAGCAGAGTGCCCTGTTAGGTGGGAGGAGGCACTGGGGGCACAGTGGGGGATCTCCACCTTAAAGTAACCATCGCCTGATCCACCATTAATGTCCTGTCATGATACTGAGGGCCTAGGCAAGATCCTGAAGCCCTTAATATGGTGTTGAAGGTGTCATATGACACTAGCTCCTCACTGGGTAGAGGTCCAGATGTGTTGCTAAGGAGCCGATAGGATGCTGAAGTGTGACATGTTATAGAGCATGTAACACCAAGAGACTGATAATGCTGAGGTCATGGTGTGCTGCCGCTGTTCTGGTTGGCTCAGAAGGCCTGACATGATACATGATGCAGAGATCCTGATGATGCAGAGGGTCTGACGTGATGCTGAGATTCTTACATAATGCTGTCCTGAGGTTACAGCCGAGCCATCATACTAAAGTACCGACATGCCAGCAAGGAGCCAGCATGCTGGCGAGAGCCTGACTCTGTATTTGTTACTCGTTCACATACTGAAGTTCTGAGATGATGCTGAGGACCTGAATACGATACTCTGTTTCTAAAAGGATGCTGCAGGCCTGACTCGGGGGTGAGTGACTGATGACAGGATACTGAAGTTACAGCACTATACTGGTGTCCTGATACATTGCTGAAATAAGGTCCTGAAACGGCACTGAGCTCAGACCGTGACAGCATATCCAGAAGTCATACTGATGTCTACACATGATGGTCTGTTCTGTTGTATACTGAGGATATAAAATGCTCTGGGTCTACACGGTACTGATGCAGTAACATGATGCTGAGGTCTTGGTATTATGCTGAGTGCCTGATGTGATGCTGGGGTCCAGCTCAATGCTGAGGTCTTTATATGAAACTGGAAGCCTGATATTACATTGAGGTCCTGACAATCTGGTGAGTTCCCAACAGGAACTGAAGTGACGCTGAGGTGGTATCTGGTGCTGAAGCTGTAACGTGGTACTGAGAACCTGACAGGGCACCTTGAGTCTGACACAATGACTTGTGTCATACCAAGGGCCTAACGTGATGCTGAAGTACCTACGTGATACCAAAAGACTGGCAGGATACGCGAAGTCTGACATGATGTTGAAGTCATGACCTGACAGCAAGGAACTGATAATGGTGCTGAGGTCCTGATATGATAACGAAGGCCTCGCGTGATCCTGAGGACGAGATGTGGTACTGTGGAGAGATCTGACATATGCTAATATCTCGCAGTGGCACTCAAGCTCAGACGGATTCTGACGTGCCCATATGATGCTGCAGCCCTGGCATTGCACAGAAAGCCCGAGGCAGTGCCGCAATGAGAGGACCCACCTGTGATGCTCAGAACCTCATGTGATCCTGAGGTCCCAACGGGACTTTGAAGTCCTGACATCATAGTGAGGCTCTGACGTGATGCTGAGGCTTATACCTAATACTGAGGTGTGGATGTCACACTGACATGTTTCTGAGTGCATACCATGATGTTATCGATGATTACATAGTTTTCAGAGCCGGACATGGTATCCAAGCCTGATGTGCTGGGTTTCTGGTATGATGCAAAGGACCTGAGGTAACCTTGAGAAAAATGACACCGTGCTGAGATACTGCTATGATGCTGAGATCTTGATATGGTGGGTTTCAGACCTGACAGGGAAAGCTTGACCTGATACAGAGGCCTTGGCGTGATGCTGAGCATCTGCAATGATGCTAAGGTCCTCGCTTTGTGTTGAGGTCCTGACATCATGCTGAGGGCTAACGTGGCACTGTGGTCCGACACCATCCTGAGGATTAACCTGACACCAGTCGTCTCGCACGATGCTGAAGGCCTGCAGTGAAATTAAGTGCTGACACATCGCTGAGGCCCTGATAGAATGCTGAATGTCTAACATGACACTCAGGTCGTGACAGAGACGGCCTAACATGATATGAGAGACCCTCTCATGACACAGGTGAAGACGTGATGCCAAGGTCTGGAACAACACTATAATGCTGAAGACCTACTAAGCTGCTGACGTCCTGACATAATGCTCAGGGCTTACCCTGATACACAGGTTCTGACATGACATTAGACTCACGCTATTTTTCCGAGGACCAAGCGTGAGCCTGAGGACCTAATAGAATCCTGAGTGACAGACACAATGCTGAGGTTCTGCTATGACACTGAGGCTCCGATAGAAGAATCTGGTACTAACATGTTGACGAGATCATGGCATGATACAGAGGAAATAACATAATGCAAGGGGAATGGGTAACGCTGATTTTGTCACATAATGCTCAGGAACTCACATGGTAACAGAGATGTTAACATCCGACATGTTGCTGTGGGCCTGTTAATAGGTTCACATCCTGATATGTGGCTGAGGTCACAGCATCATAGTGATGACATGTGATGCTAAGGGCCTCACAGGATGCAGAGATTCTGCCGTAATTTTGAGGCACTGGCATGATTCAGATTGCCTGACGTGTTGCTAAGGTCCCACATAATGTTGAGGTCCTGTCATTGTACTTAGGCCTGACATGATATCAAAGTCCTGACATAGTTTTGAGAATATAACATAAATTGAAGCACACTGAGGTCCCCCCTGATGTTGAGGACATACAGAGATTCTGAGGTCCTGGTGTTACTGGATGTGTGGTATGACCCTAACATGATACTAATAGCCTGATATGGAGTACTTGCCATGATCCTGAAGTTCTAACATGTTGCTGAGGGCTTGACATGGCTCCTGAAAGCCTAACGTGATGCCTTCCTGACGTCCTGACATGCTGAGTGGGGCATGATAAAATACTGAAGTCCTGACATATTACTAAGTTCCTTCCATTACACTGAGAGCCTGGAACGATACTCAGGGCCTGACTCTGTACTGAGGTCCTGACATGGCTGAGTAATTTAGATAGAAATGAAATTTCTTTCTCACAGGTCTGGTTGCTGGAAGTTATTGAACTAGAAGGTGGGTGGTGCCTTCTAGGAAGGCCAAGAGTCAGTATAAGAAAGCAAGGAATCCCTCTCCAGGAGCGAGCCCTCACTTGGATTCAGCATTAACCTGTTGATGAGGCTGGAGTCCCCTGGCCATCTCACTAGGATCCGCCTCCCACAATGTTCTTTTGGAGACCAAGTTTCCGACACATACTTTTGAGTCACAGATTCAAACCATAGCATATAGCTACTACCCTGAAGTTTATAGACAAAAATTAGATAAAGAAATAGACAGTGGTGAAAGCGGGATCTGCTGGTGCCTTTGCTGTGATGCATCTGGTTGCCAGCCAGCAGCTCAAGGAGGAAGCAGAGAACACCAGTGTCACTATAGTCTTACCTGGCTTTAGATGATAGTTACTGACATCAGACAGATGAAGAACTGAAGCTGAAAGGCAGGGAGAGGCTGCCCCTGGGCCCTAGTAGACAAACTGGGATTTAAATCTAGGTTTGGTTGATTTCTTGGCCCCAAACTCTTTCTGTTGTGTGTCAGACTCCGGGCAACACAGTCACAATTACTGCTCATTTCTCAGAACATCAAACCACAGTTCTCAAAGAAAGCGAACTGGCTTATTCTTAGCTTGAACTCAGCCTAAGTGTCTAATGCTAAGAATAGCAAATGCCCTTTGCCGTGCCAAGTGCTAAGTGCTCGGCAGTTCCAGGAAGGAGCCACCCCTACCTTCAACATCCCTGCCATCGGCAGTCACCGTCGCTTCCATTTTAAGTGCACAAGCAGAAGCAACGAAGCCATTTGTGCCAGGTGATGTGGTAAGTGGTTGAGCTGTGATTCCAGCCCACGCATCTTGGTGCTCACGTCTTAACCACTGTTCCAGCAGCAGCA
The DNA here is from genome assembly GCF_982192425.1 of Myodes glareolus. Taxonomy (NCBI): domain Eukaryota; kingdom Metazoa; phylum Chordata; class Mammalia; order Rodentia; family Cricetidae; genus Myodes; species Myodes glareolus. The sequence goes on from NC_142034.1 coordinate 93,030,706, forward strand.
GCCACGCATCTCGACGCTGCGCTCTGGAGTTGCAGTTTGTGCCCACACATCTTCCTGCCTCTGATGGCAGGCCATTCAGGGAGGAGGGCAGGACTGGCGAGATAGAGCTGGAAGCAGGCACACTACACTAATCGTAAAACTGGGGGATTGGGACCAGCCGCGCACGACTAGAAGAGAGAAGGAAGGCAGCCTAGCCCCAGCCCTCAGGGGCTGTGCTAGCTGCTAAGCCCAGCGCAGAGACAACCTTACTCATACCCCAGGGCTCTGGGTAGCCAGCCTGTCTCTTGAAACAGTGAGCCTGGGAGGCCCAGGCAGACCTGTGAGTTGGCATCCCACTTACAGAGGTCATGGATCCATATAGCCAACATGTAAACACCGGATGCCTTATTCAGCTACACAGAGTCAACAAAAGACTTAATGAGCACATGTTCAAACATCCTGTCGTAAATGGATTTGCTACTCTATTGCAAAATAAATAAAGCCAGAAAGAAGAAAGAGAAACCACCGAAGTTATCTTTGCTCCACCTTGAGCGGCCATGGGCAATATGTATAATGGTGGGAGAAAGGAGAGAGAAGAGGCAATGAAGGGGCAATGGGATCTTGATTATGAGGGGTGACCTTAACATTTTTCCTAGTGGAGTTATAATTTTCTCATCAGAATAAAGGGAATATAACCCCCTGGATGAGCAAAAGTGCCTGAGCAGTGAGGAGAATTTAACCAAATATTTAGTCAAGAAAAATCTCCCTTTTCACAGAGCCCTGCTGAGCCAACAACGATCATAAAACCAGGACTTAGTTTAGTGGAAGAAACTCTCTTTGTGGCCTCTGCACACTTTTCAATCTATTTAACAACACCAGTACCTCTTCGGAGAGGAAGCCCTGCTGTGCGGGGACAGTGACTTGAGTTCCCTAGGAGCGGGTTAGATGTCCCAGGGCAGCCTGAGAAGCAGGTTGTGGAGGACAGGTTCCAGCTAGAAGAAAGAATTTGGGAGGGAGGCTGTGCAGAGACACCCTCTGAAGTCACTGGAATAGCGTCTTCAAGATGCGGAAGAGGAGGGGAAGCCCACGCTCTTACTGGTGCTCCGGGGATCTCTTCCCTAGCCTAGTGCTACAGGCAAAGCCTCAACCTGGAAGGAAGCTATCCCGCTCCCTGGCTCCCTGAGACTCACAGTTGAGGCTGGAGGACAGCCAGGAAGCAAGACAAGTGAGTGGGTAATTGCTGCCTGACAGGGGAAGAGATAATGGTGCTGGAGGGGACCCCAGCAGGTGATCAGGACAGAGTTATTTTAGGGAGATGTTCTGGGGGGGGATTGAGAGACCACCTCTTGGAACTGCCATGAATCCATTTATCCCCCGCGCTGCCCCCACAGTCCACTCTAATCTGACTGGGGTCTTGTGTAGAAGAGGAGATAAATTTCTCATCATGTTTCCAAGAAGCCTCCAAAATTAGCAAGCTTGAACAGTTGAAGGAAAAGCTGGTTTCCAAGGCAACATCAATGTCAGACTAGTCTAGCGTAGCATGGTGTTTACCACCCCCCTCCTCCATCCCCACTCCTGCCCTTTCATCAAAAAGGGTCTCTCCCTCCCCAGAAGTCAGACCTGTGGCTCAGTAGATCGCAGCTGCCTTCCACTGGCCAGGTTGCCCTCTGGAATTCTACTGCATCTCCTTCCACGTTCTCTGAGGTCTCTCTTTCTCAGTCTTTGTCTCTCTCTGCCTTCAGTCAGAGGGATCACGCCTAGAGTCTGTGGAAGAACCAAATTTATATTTGGTTCATTTGAGGTTCCTGGTGAGCAGTGTGCTGGGTACCCAGTAGAGCCTACAGGGGGCTGGCAGCACAGTGTGCCTGAAGGGAAGGCAAGCAACCTGTGTCTGCCAGCCCCTTCTCCCTCGAGTGCAACGGTCTCATCCTTCAAATGGAGATCGGAGTTGCTTTTGCCTCATTTTATGAGAATTCCATGAAAGGACGCTTAGCGGTTTACGAACCATACACACAACCAACAGCCCCCACTGTGGGCCCTCTCCCTCTGCCTGGCTTTCCCTGCTTGTAGCCTGGAATTATGTATGAGCCCCTCGGTCTCCTGCAGGGCTGCTGCGGGTTAAACATGTTAACTGCCTCAAAGGCCCTACAACAGAAGCTTCTTCCTTCCTGTCTGCGTTTAGGAAGCTCACAGCTGTGGCCCCTTCCCTAGTCCCACTTACAGCCTGTCAGAACCAGGGGTGGACCCATTCCCCATCTCTAGGGACAGTTTTCATTCCTGAGTTTAGCTGTGAGGAAATATAATGTTTAATGGTAAGATTAAAATATTATTTCACAGTCATAAATCCTGAAACAGTGTTGAGCAAACTCTCCACATAGATTATTTTTAAAATGAATCTGTAGACTTTATGCAAATATCACCAGATTTTCCACTAAGATCCTTTTTCAGATGCAGGATGTGACCTGCAATCCCACATGCCATTATGTATATACATATGAATATGTGTATATGTATGTGTATATACATTTGTGTGTGTGATTGTATATGTGAATGTATGTATGTGTATACAGATATATGTATTTGCACGTGTGTATATATACATAAGTGTGTAGATGCATGCATGTATGTATTGTGTGTGCATGCATATACATATACATTTGTCTATATTTGTACATGTGTGTATGTGTGCTTTTATTATGAATATATGTATGCTCATATACTGTGTTGATATGTATATGTATACATGCATGTATGTATTATACTAGTGTGTATGTATGTGTGTGTGTATTTTGCACAAACCCATAGCCTTACACATGCCATGTAAGTGCATGTGTTCATGCCAGTGTTCTGCCCATGAGCCACACCTCCAGGACTCATTTTCTCAGTTCATTTGATACTCCAGGCTCATCTTATATTTTCCCTTTCCCAGTCCTGAAATCGGTTGTGTCCCTAAGAAGACTTAGTTCCTTCTATTGCAGCAAGAAGCTTAGAAACCAAGATTTAGGTGTAAGCACGCTCACCAGTACAGAGCTATGCTGGTTTTAGTCCCTACTGGCATAACCTATGAAGAGAGAGAGAGAGAGAGAGAGAGAGAGAGAGAGAGAGAGAGAGAGAGATAGTTTTCATTGTCTGTTATCTATCTAGCTCATCCATTCTCATCTGCCTCAAGCACATGCAAATCTGTCTTGACCTCTCTTAGTGAAAAACACCCTAGTGTTTCTTCTCTGCTTGCTTGTCTCTTGTTTCTGACAGTTGGAAGTGACGCTGTCTTCCCTATAATACACTCACTCACACCTAGTTTAGATGTAAGTTGTTCCAGATACCCGGATTTCTTAATCTTACACTGCTAGAGAATGAACATGTGACCCTTGAGCTCTGCTGACCTTTGTGACTCCCCCGATGTTGTCAGACATCGGGGAGGCACCATGGGTGCCCTGGCATCCCTGTAGTTTCCACTCCCATGGGGTAACTAAAGATTCCCTCCGCCTCCTTCAACTCTCACTTCTGAGGGCCCTGCTGCAGGACCACCACATCTTCACTTTCTGCAGTTGTGACCGGATAATCCCTGCCTGTTTCTGTTTTACTCACTGTGCCTGACTTCTCTGTCCCGTCCCACATGGAACCCATTTCTGAATGCACAGGGACTGTGTTCCAAACAAACTTGTATGAGAGCTGTCATGCTTGGCTTGTAGGTAGCTGACCTTCATACCCCCAGCTGCTCCTATCTGCACCTAGGAGCCACTCAGTGAATCAGTCACATTGCCCAGGCCCACTGAGCCCTGCTGCCATCCAGTGCCCTCTGCGCCAAGTCACACACGGTGCTCAGTGCTGCCTCTGCTACTCAGTTGATGCTAACGCTGACAGAGCTTGCCAGGTCCCCAGAACCTTTCATGGTCCCGTCTCATACTGGGAGTTGTCACCAGGTTGCCTCTTGTCCATGGTTTCATGCATGCCAGTCATCATTGCCCACATGTGAGTGGGTGTGTAATGTGTCGTGTCTAGGTTGGCTCTTTCAAGAAGGTGGGCTTTTCTCCTCTTCCTCACTGATCGCCCCATCCTTCGACATGTAGGAGCTGGGGAGGGGGGACTTTCTGGCATCCAGGGATGACAGAGCTACACAACGGAGGGGACTTGGGTTCCTGACTGTCCATGTTGAAGAGAGCCACCTGTCCACCTGAGGATCTTTCACAGTCTTAGTGGGATGTTGGGTCCGCTTGTCATACATAGCAGAATTACCTCGACAACATACAACGTAACCCTATTTTCCGTCAGGACATTAGATCTAATCTAGACTTGGTTTAACAATGACTTGACTCACAAAGCCCACATCTACTTCCCCTGTGCTAGATTTAGCCCAGGGTTTCCTCAGTTTCCAAACTGTGGAATCTACCAATCACATCTGAGCGCATAATCAGGATGCAGTTTAAAATTCATTGCTTTCCTGAAATTCTCCCCTCAGACCAGGTCAGCTCTTCTGCTGCCAGCCTCCCAGATCTTGTTTAGCCTTTGTCCCTGAGTTCTAGCGGTCTATTTATAGACACAGAACTGCTTGCCTGTTAGTTCCTAAAAAGGATGGTTGAACCTATGCGTTTAAAAAAATAGTTCTGCCAATAATCCCTAACTGTCTATGTACAGCCTCGCTCTTTCTCATGGGAGTCCCAGCCATGGACTTCTTTCTGCTGGTTATGTCTAAAGGAATTCTCATCTGTTACTTCAAACTTCACACATTCCCCCCAAATCTTCATGCTATTCCCCCCAAAATGCGCTTTATTTCTGTATCATTTAAGTTGGCTAATGACATCACCAAACGATGGGTTTTACAGGCTGCCAGCGTAGTTATTGTTGTTGGTTCTAATTATTATTGATTTGAAGTGCCAGGAACTGACCCCAGGGCCTTGTGCACCCTAGGCAAATGCTCACCCATCCCGAGTGGCATTGTTACATTGCTTCATAGATGTTCAAAGATGTAGGTTGAGGCAGGCAGAGCACTGGTATCCTGCTCTTCTATTCCAGGACCTGGCCATGTGCCCTGCACCCTGCTGTGAAGCTCATGCCTGCCCACCTGTTCTTCCTCCATCTTCCTCTCAGGCATCCCAGCACCCCTCCCCCATAAGCCCTGCTCCCCCTCCAGAACCAACAACCACCACTGACTTCTCTCCCTACCAGATTTTCCCCTGCAGCTTTAAATAAACACATTTGATTAGGAGAATGTGCCTTTCTATGTCAGTAATTTATTCCCTTCTATGCAAATTGCCCAATTAATTAAAAAAAGAAAAAAAACCCACAATTCAAATGAGTAATCTCCTGAAAGAGAAAAGGAAGAAGCTGTTAGCAAATTGGTAGCATGCAGAGAAGCCTGGACAGCAGGCAGACAGACGCAGCTGTCGCAGCACGGGCTGTGAGCTCTCAGGCTGGCCACCTCGCCTACCTGAGCCTCTTCCTCTGTCGGAAGTAAGCACGTTACCTTATTTCTAGAACTGCTGGAGGCTCCTCTGAGGGAGTATACAGATACTTTGGGGGATTCAGGATCCTCTGAAAATAAGGGAAGAATAACCCCTTGCATAGAATTTTACAGTGGCAAATTTGGTCCATGCATGTCCTCTCAAGGACACACTGCTGGAAACTCAGAGTCACGCCTCAGTGGGGAGCTCTGGGTTCTGCTGTGAGCCGAATTCTGTCTCCTGAAAACAAATATGCTGCAGTGCTGACCCCCAGCATCCCAGAGTGGGACTTCACATGGAGGAAGGCTATTTACATAGAGAACTACGCTAAAATGGGGCCATAGTAGGGTGGGCTTGCCTACGGTGTTGTTATCAGACTGGGTTCACAGCCTGTGCCCCAACAAGCCAAGTTTGGCACCCATCTTAGATGACTCAATTTTAAAAGTCTAATTAATGGTTAAAAAAAAAACAAACAGGAAAAAGTGATTTATTTAATGTGGCTACACTGGGAAAAGAGACACAGAAGTGTCCATCGACCCCTCAGACCCATCATTTGGTCCATTGACCTTTCACATACATCATTTGGGGTCCTGACGTGAGTTTAGATTTAAGCAGAGGGCCAGAGTTGGGTGCATCTAAGCAGTGCTGGCCAAGGTGTGGTCCACTATCATGGGCACGCTGCTTCCTTTGGCTTCACTTTCCTTGGAGATGGTGGGTTAAATTACAAACCTCTTTGCAGAAAAGCCCACCACTCATTGGCCCAGACTTTTGGTTTCCTCTTCTTCCAGCACGAGATTCTTAGGGGAATTCCAATTTCTTGAGTCAATTGTTTCAAGTGTCTGGTAGTCAAAACTGGGGACACAACTGTCTCTTGAGAATATCTTGACCCCTATCAGGCATGTTACAATATGGTAGCTTCATAAAAATAAATAAATAAATAAAGGACAATGAGAAACAGAGACAAAGACAGGGTAAACCCCTGTGAAGGCAGACACTGGGATAATATAATATTTCTGCTACCTGTCTTAGTTCAGGTTCAATGTGATAAACTATGACCAAAAGCTACTTGAGAGGAAAGGGTTTATTTGACTTACATCATCCTGAGCACAGTCCATCACTGAGTGAAGTCAGAACAGAAACTGAAAGCAGGATCCTGGAGGCAGGAACCTAGAGGCAGGGCCTGGAGGCAGGAACCTAGAGGCAGGGCCTGGAGGCAGGATGCAGTTTACTGCTTGCTCTCCACGGCGTACTCAGCCTGCTTTGTTATGGAACATAAGATCACCTGCCTAGGTGTGACACTCATCAATCATTAATCAAAACATTGCCCCCAGGCTTGCATATAGGTCAGCCATGGAGGTGTTTTTTCTCAGTTTAGGCTCCCTCTCCCCAGATGACTCTAGCTTGTCAAAAATAAACAAATAAAATAAATAAATAAAAACCTAACCAGCACAGCCTCCAAGCCCAACATTTATTGAAGGTTGCTATGAAACCACCCAAAGCTGTGGGGAGGGGAGGTGGAATAAATCCTACCTCACCATCCTCAGCTGGTGCCCCTGCAGGCAGCCTGATTCTGCACTTTGATTGTGAGAACTGGCTCGGTGAATTCCTGTTTAACTGATGTCGCCATCAGCAGTGCTTGTTCTGGTGGCTCTGGTAAGTTAACTTGGGCTCCACGCACTTGCCCTTTCTGCCTAACTGCATGGGACATGACCCATTGTACATTTTCCTATTATTGCACACTAAATGGAGAGGCTATAATCATTATCTGCCACTGACCTCTGCCTGCGCACAGGAGCACCAATGATGATTAACCTGTAAATCTCATTTTTAAGATGTGGCACTGGGCTGGAGAGATGGCTCAGAGGTTAGGTGATGTGGGATTCCCCTCTGTATGCTATGAATATGTTTTATTACCATTGGTTATTAAAGAAGTTGTTTCGGCCAATGGTTTAGTAAAGCCAGGCAGGAAATCCAAACAGAGATATAGAAAGAAAGTAGGCAGAGTCAAGGAGAAGCCATGTAGCTGCCGAAGGAGAAAACTGCAAACAGACAGCCAGAAACTTACCGGCAGGCCATAGCCTTGTGGTGATGCACAGATTAATAGAAATGGGTTAATTTAAGATGTAAGAGCTAGCTAGAAATATGCCTAAACTATTGGCCAAACAGCGTTGTAATTAATATAGTTTCTGTGTTGTTATTCGGGTCTGAGTAGCCGGGAAATGAATAAGCAGTCTCCACCCACAGTTAAGTACTTGCTGCTCTTCTAGAGGACCCAAGTTTGCTTCCCAGAACCCATCTCAGATGGTTTGTAACCAACTGTATCTCCTGCTTTGGGGCTGTGACACCCTCCTCTGGCCTCCATGGGCAGTATACACTCATGACGCATATATACACACATACACATACATAAAAATAATAGTTTAAAGATGAATAGTAATGAGGTCAAACACAGTTGTGGAAAGAAACTCTCACCTTCCCAATGTTGAACCTGAAAGTCTTGAGGAGAAAGACCAGTTACACAATTATCCAATTAAAGCAAGCTTTATTTAATACTGGTCAGATCCATACCTGGGATTCCCAGAGAATGGCTGTGAGCTACATTGGCCAGATGCTTATAAAGACCAAATCCCCAAAGCCTCTTCATCTAATCTGGGGCAAGAATACATCCTGATGTACTTCCTGTCTCTGTATCTCCTGCTTTATTTACAAGTGAATAAGTATGCACTGTGCAGTTGGGACAGCCAACCTTGTGTACTGAAGTGGAAACACGTGACTTGTTATGTCAGCGGAACAACAACTCCCAGCATTCCAGGAAGTGATCTGTGTTTGAACAAGTGGATCTTACAGCTTAACTTTAGCCCTTACACCCACCTCCCACCATCCAGAGAGTTCAGTACCTCCTGGATTCACTGATGGGACGAACCTGGCCCTGACTTTGTAACACTCTCAGGTTGAAATTTATGAGATAGGACACAGGACAAAAAAAAAGTCTAAAGAGGACCAAAGAAAGAAAGATAATTAACCACAGTCTATGGATCCAGGAGCTTCATGGTGTGGTGAGAAGATAGCACCCAGGTGAGGACAGCCATCACCATGACCATGGTCACACCCACAACAACCCACCGACAGGTTCACAGTGGGCACTGAGGCAGATCGTCCTCTCTGGTAAGAGTATATTTGAAGTGTTGCTAACACTACAGACAGACAAGAGTATGATAGGGGCCCTAAGAACAGTCAGATCTACAAGGCAGAATAGTGGTCCTCTTTGTAAGTGTCAGAAGAAGAGAAAAGTTTCATGTTGTATGGTTGGTGAACAACCACAGTGCTTACCTGTAGTCATGGTAGCTCTCATCCCCTGGTTGCTGAGGATGCAGAGAAGGAGCTTGCATTTGGAGGAAGAGAGGATGTGGGGAAAGTTAGGAGAGGAGTCACATTTAGTTAAGGTGCACCCATCATTCAGGTGAGGGATAAGCCACAGACAGCCTTGGCCTATAAACTTGCATGCGGGGAAGTGAGAATTGGGGAGGCTGACAATCTCCCAGAATCTGGTACCTGGGGAGTCTTATAAGGTTATTGATATCTGTATCTCCTTGGACAGTGGGGATCCCAGAATCAACTATGAAGGGTAGAGGTAGAAAGGGCACTAGATGGGCATGACTTGAGCAGCTCTGTCTGAGGTCTTATTTCTTCGAGTCTAGGTGTGGTAGTTTAATGTATTTGGCACCTTGAGCTCATAGAGACTGGCACTAGGAGTTGTGGCTTTTTTGGAGTAGGTGTTGCCTTGTTGGAGGAAGTGGAGGCGGGCTTTGAGGTATTATATGCTCAAGCCTTGCCCAGTGTTCAGTTCACTTCCTGTTACCTTTGGATCAAAGATGTATAATTCTGTAGCACCATGTCTGCCTGCATGCCACCGTGCTGTCAGGCACCATGTTCCCCGCCATGATGATAATGAACTAAACCTCTGAAACTGTAAGTCACCACCACAATTAAATGCTTTCCTTTGTAAGAGTTGCCATGGTCATGGTGTCTCTTCAGAGCAATAGAAACCCTAACTAAGACACTGGGTACCTGGGAAGCCTGCTAACGGATTCAGATTCACAGGCAGGCTCTCTATGTAGGGCACTTGCCATTTCTTTGACAGCAGCTACGACCAAGAGGCTACTATGAGTGGATATGGCTTGATGAGCTTCTAGCCTCAAACCTATCACCCACCCTTAGCTGTCTGAGAAAAGCAAAGAGAGAACAAAACTTCATTTGGACAAAATGTTCTGGGACACAAACTCTCTAACTTCGTGTGTTTACTGTTGGCTTTCAATCTCCTCTTTTGTAATCATAAGAGAGAGAGAACAGCATTGGCAATTTGGGCTTGAAATCAGCAAAGGTAGCTGGCATTTAATTAAAAGAGGAAAATCTTTTAAAGTCATTATTATATTTCTGTGGCAGCAGGAGGAACGCTTTTAATTAGTTGTTCTCTGACCCTTTTCAAAGTTTCATAGATGAAAGCTGGTCACGCTGGGCTCAAACCAGGTCCAAATCCACTTTAAGTGCAATGGAGGGCCAGCTGCTGGCTACCTCCTCACTGGTAGGACGTGGTCCTCTTCAGGTTCACATCTTAAAGTATGGAGGAGGGAAAGAGTACATTTTACATAGGTTCTTCCAGCCAATACCATCCTGCAGGTCCAGGAAGAAAACCTTCTATGGAGGCCTGGAAGATTCATAGTTGAAAGGCATGGCCCTGTGGCTCCTCAGCCCTGAAATGTGGACTTTCCATTCTGGCATCATCTCTACTGGGACTGGATTCTTTGCAAATGAATTTCCTTTCCCAAAACTGAAGCACCCGCCATGTTTTTTCCTTAAAAGCTCTTTAGTTTGGGAAAATGTGGCTTAAGTGGCGAGATCATCTATTTAAACAGTATGCCCAAGACATCTGCTGTCATTACTTAGTTCAGATAAACCTGACCTTGAGACAAATGCCACTCGTGGATTCTAGTTCCAAGTCTGATGGACAGACAGACAGTGAGATATGTCTGAGCAATCTATGGGAAAGTCTGGAGGGCTGGACTTTTCCTCCCACTGCAGGGCTTTGCGACAGAGGCACCTACTTGACCTCGCTCTCATCAGCTCTTTCTCTTAGCCAGGCCAGCAGGTCTTTGCCCTCTGGAACAACGTGTGACAGTGATGTCAACCCCCAAATATGGTTCTCATCTTGAGGAGATGATTTCTTCCGAATCTAAATATAATGACCGTGCCCCTGGGACACAGGCTCAGAACTCCAAATTCTAGGTTCCAGCATGGTGAGAGTTTCAGGAAGTTTTTTATAACAGCAGAGCAAAGGAAGACATAGATGGAGACATTGGGGGAAGCCTCCAGTAGGTGGGCTCCAGAAAAGTCAAGAGCTGTCTCAGCTGGCGGCCTGGAATCCTCTCTAGCTGCACTGTTAGCCTTTTGGTGGTGGAAGCTAGTGCCCTGTACATCCCAGAGAACTAACAAAGATGTCAGGGGGCACCAGAGGGGAGCGATAAATGGCTCTTCCGGGTCATTGTCATCAGCCTCTGCAACCTTCCAATCTGTCCTTACTACTGATGCTCTAATGAGCTCCTCAGCCTTGCAGAAGGGTCAGCATGGGGTGTGCGGTGTGGTTTGGCTCTTTCCAGAAACATTCGATCTCAGCCACTAAACTGGATGAGAGGCCAGCCTTCCCTCGGAGATTATATCAGGGAGGTGAGAGAGGAACTGTTACTGATGTTACTAGAAGGCCCAGAAGCCATAGCTTCTGAAACTGAAGCTGCAGCCATTCATCCTGTAAACAAACCCAGCCCACAGTCTCCCCTCCGAGACTCTTTCCCCTCACTGAAGACCCTTCGTGTAAAAGGCAAAGTGATTAGCTAACGTTCACAGCTTCGTTGAAATGGCCAAATCCACAATACAAGATTTAGCTTTCTGGGGCAACACTCAGAACCACACTACAGGGGGCCCTGGGAGGAGGCCAAACGCCAAGAAGCCCAAGGACTGCCACAGCATCAGGATGCAAAAACCAGAGGCAGTTTGAAAATGTCTTCCTCTCTCAGCCCAAACTGGTATTAAATAGGTCAAACTGAAGGACCCCAACTTCATTGGGGTCACAGTTAAAACTGTGGTTTTAACTTTAACCACAGTTATAACGCTCTGCAAAGGTTTTCAGATAGCAAGCTCCATTAAGGCCTCCGGAGTCAGGACCTCCAGAGTGCTGAACAAATAACAGGCTTAATTCAAGACCTCCAGAATGCTAAAGCAAAGACACCTGAGATTAGAACGAGGACAGCCTTATCTGGCAGCAGGACAGGAGATTTATGAACTGACATGAGTAGGAACAAAGACTTCAAGGGAGGAAGAGAGGATTGCGAGGCCTGAGTCACGTACAGAGCGAGGCTCGTCACAAGCTAGGGGCTGTGCAAATCAGACATCGAGTCGCCAGCCAAGCTAGGAAGTCAGGAAGAGATAAGAAAAACAGGTAGCACAACCCCCTCCTTGGTATCCAGGTGGGTCTGGACAACCCCCTCCTTGGTATTTAGGTAAAAGGTCAAGAATGTGCCACTCAGCTTAGCCTTATTTGAACTGACCAATGAAATGAAAGCTTTTCTGCTTCTGTACCCGCGCTTTTGCTCCCCTATAAAAACCCCTCATCCCCAACCTGCAGGCGCACAAATCCTCTGAGAGACTTTGCCGCCCACAGGTGCCTGTGTATCTCCAATAAACCTCTTGCAGTTTGCATCCGGCTGCGTGTTTTCGACTGATCTTTGGGGCACAGGGGCCTCTCCCGAGGGAAGACGCCCCAGGGGAGTCTTTCAAAACCTGTTCAAATGAACAAAAGAACACATTAGAATAGTTATTAAAACATTTCACAGCTATAGATCTATTTTTACCTGTGAAATGACTGCCCAAGTTAAAAACACTGTCTTTTCTCTTCAGGCCATTTCTTTGTCCAGGTCATAGCTTGAGATTATTCGGAACACATGCAAGAAGAAAAATCAAGCTGTGTTATAAACCTCTTGGAAGAACAGGAGAGGTCCCTGTGGCTTCGGAGGCCCCTGTAAGGCCCTGCCGTTCCTCTCCGGACTTCAGCAAAGGTTCCGTGGGCAGCACCTTCCTGGCTGGGCTCTCATCTACCTTGCAAAAGAGTTGTTATTTTTCATCTTGGGAAATTATTGCTGGGAGTCTAGAATAACACAGCTACTCTGAAAAAGGAGTTCTATAGGAGTTCTCTCTCTCTCTCTCTCTCTCTCTCTCTCTCTCTCTCTTCTTTTTTCTTTTTTTACCTCCCTAATACAAGCAAACATCTATCTGCCCTGCGACGAGTCATTAAACTCTCAAGCAATAGGAAAGTATATATTTGCACACGAGAATATCTAGTAACATTTTCACAAAAAATCAAGACATAAGAAGCAGCCCCACTGTTCATCAGTAGGAGAATGAGTAAGTGGGTAAATGAATGGGGTATTTTCTGTAAAACGGATAATGAACCAGTTAGGGTTTCTATTGTTATGAAGAGACACCATGACCACAGCAACTCTTATAAAGGAAAACATTTAATTGGGGTTGACTTACAGTTTCAGAAGTTTAGTCCATTATCATCATAGTGGGGAGATTGTGGCCCTCGGGCAGATGTGGTGCTAGAGAAGGAGCTGAGAGTTCTGCAGGCAGTAGGAAGAGACTACCACACTGGGCGTGGCTTGATCATCTGAGACTCCAAAGCTGGGCCCCAGTGACACATTCCTCCAATAGGCCACACCTCCAAATGGTGCCACTCCCTATGGGCCTATGGGGGCCATTTTTATTCAAACCACCACATGTAGTCTATGCAATGACACAGATGAATCTCAAAAACATGCTCAATAAAGAAACCTGATTCCAAAGAGTGCAGCCTGCCTGACTCTTGTTTTGTAAGGTTCCACAAAAGACAAGCACTAGAGAGCAGCAATGGCTGCCTCTGAGGGTGGGTGGGTGTGGGCTTAACTGGAAGGAGGGGACAGGAAGCTTCAGGGTGATGGATGGAAATGCTATGCAGCTTGGTAAGTGTCCGTGTTTCACAGGGCAACTATTTGAGAAAAAAAAAATCCCTCAATGAGATCTTGAATGTTTGTGCAGAACAAAGCTTTATGAACAATTCTGGGCAATACAAATGGTGGGCATTAGTGAAGCATGCGCATAAGGCAAGGCTCAGAGAAAACTATAATGACATTGGCAACTTACTTAGAAATGCATAAAAATTAGGATGGCGTGTTGTGGGTAGAGGAGATGGGCAGGAGAGATGCGTGACAGAGGGGATGCGTGGGAGGGTTAATGGTCGAGGAGGCGGGCACCTGGCAGCGTGCTGCACAATTCGGTTAAGGTTAAACGTCTCTCGATCACCATCCTACAGGGCTGTACGTGCCGCTATTAGTGCTACGTAGTGCTGTGGCTCACTGCTTCAGGAAGGCCAACCTGAAGAGATGCTCAGTGCCACCTTCAAAAGCAGCTTTCCTTCCACTGATTCCTTCTGTGCTTAAGCTGCTTAGCGAACACGCTGCTCATTGAGTCACGGTAATAATCTTATGAGACACGAATCACCCCTGGTTACAGATGAGCAGACGGAGGTTCGTGGGAAGCTCAGATAATGTGTGTACATTCACATAGCTGCTTGGATGTGAGCCCAGATCTGAGCACAGCAGCCCACCCCTGGCACACACACTTCAGTTGTTTCACCCTGTTCAAGGCTCAGCCTCGGAGAAGTTCGCAACTGTTTTGAATCCTAGAAGATGAGCTTGGAAGCCCAAAACAGACTGCGAGAAGTCAACAGCGGCTGGGTGACGTTGGTGCGGTGGACTTTGCTCATTCTCATGCTCCCCACTTTTGTGCCTTTAATATTTTTAATATGTTTAATTTTTAAAATATGAATCGTTCTTTTGACTGCATGCGTATGTATTTGTGCACTGTGTGAGCGCTTGGTGCCCACAAAGAACTGGAGTTAGAGACAGACAGTTGTGAACCATGATGTGGATGCTGAGAATCAAACCCGGGTCCTCTGGAAGAGTAGACAGTGTTCTTAACCACTGAGCCATCTCTCCAGCCCCCTTTCCTTGGATTATTTTGTTCTTAAAGCAATGACGGTTGTGGGTTGATTGTATCCTCGAACTATTCAGCTAGCTGAAGTCCTTATTATATGCGACTCCTTTTGGAAATTAAGTCTTCCTAAACGGTCCAGACAAGGTCATTAGGGTAGGCCCTGATCCAATGTGGTTTTTATTTTATCAATTTTTATTATATTTAACTATATTGTGGCAGGGTAAGGTGTACGTGCCACTGCACAAATGTGAAAGTCAGAGAACAGCTTGGGGGAGCCGGTTTTCTCTTCCACCCATGCAGGTCCTGGTGAGTGAAACTCAGCTCTTCAAGCTGGGTGGCAAATGCGTCAACCTGCTGAGCATCTCACTGGCCCCTAGTGTTCAAAAGAGACTTTGGACACAGAGACAGATAGGTATACATACAAGGACAGTACCATCCAACTATGGAGGTGTTACCGAAAAGGGGGTGAGGATGCGAGTCAAATAATCCCAAGCTAACTCCAAAAGATTCCAATTATAATTCTTTATTATAAGGGGCAAACTCACGGAACAGGAACGAGAAATCCAACTTCAGGTGTGTAATGCGGGAATCAGACAGAGAGATCGAGTCCTGGACAGGCTGGTGGTTTTTCTCTGGGTACCCAAAAGGTCACATCCTAACCTGGTCCAGCCTCTTAAAGGTTATTGGCGGAAGGAGGTTCCCCAACTTGAGGGTAGAGATCCAGAGGATGTATTTACAGGCAGAGGATTTCCTAAGCTTGCTAGCCAGAATCTAGGACCGTGGCATGAAATGGATTCTCCCCTATAGCCCAAAGAACCAATACCCCCACTCCTAACCCCCCACCCAACTCCTCTCTCTCTCTCTCTCTCTCTCTCTCTCTCTCTCTCTCTCTCTCTCTCTCTCTCTCCCCCCTCTCTCTCTTACACACACACACACACACACACACACACACACACACACACACACGTTTGTGATACATGCTGAGGTAAATGTCTAAATATGATATAGCTAAGAAATATGTTTCCAGAGAAACTTGACTTTGAAATCATAATGAAGACTGGAGGTCTAGGATTTACTTTACAGAAACACATTTTGCCAGGACAGGAGCGATGACTCAGCAGCTAAGAGCACTGGCTGCTCTTTGCAGAGGACTGGGGATTTGATTCCCAGCACCCACCTGGTAGCTCAGCGTCATCTGTAGGCATGTGTGCCCTGAACATACATGTGTGCAGACAAGCACTCATCCACATGAAGCAAATAATAAACAATTTTTGAAGAACAAACCTGTTTTGTAAGTGCCCCGTGAGGAATCCACGGTATAGGATGTACTATCATAGGGTTCCAGGATCCAAATGACAAGCTTGATAGACTCATCACCACTGTCACATGTCACAGTGACAACGCCACTTGTCATTGAGGAAAGTAGGTCAGGCTCACATAAGGACTAAGAGATTCAGGGGACATAACATTCCCCTTCCCCCTACCCATCCCGCAGCTTAAAGTGACTTTTCTTCCCCATCACGACTCCTTCCCTCTCTCCCAGCCTTGGCAAGCTGTGCTAACAGTGTGTGATAGACAAAACCCATCCTTTGATGCAGTAGAGAATCTTTGCAGAGAAACAAGTTTGGAATGTTAAACTACATTTCCCAGCCTCCTTTGCACCTACAAAGGGACCCTATGTCTGAATTCTGAACAATGGAATATGGGAAAAAGAAGTATATTGCATTTTTCCATTAGCCTGGTTCTTAATTATATGTCCTTTCTTTTAAAAAGCTAAGTTTCATGTTTGGTTTTGTGTCTACGTGTCCGTGTATGTGAGCGCAGGTCCGTGTATGTGACCGTGTATGTGAGGTTTGGGCCACACGTGCCTAACCACTGAGTCATTTCTCCGGATCTTCACTCAACCTGGTTTGTTTGTTTGTTTGTTCTTATTTTGTTTTGTTTTTCAAGACAAGGTTTCTCTGTGTAACAACCCTAGCTCCCCTGAAACTCGCTCTGTAGACCAGGCTGGCCCTGAACTCCCAGAGATCCGCATGCCTCTGCCTCCCAGATG
Organism: Myodes glareolus; assembly: GCF_982192425.1. NCBI lineage: Eukaryota > Metazoa > Chordata > Mammalia > Rodentia > Cricetidae > Myodes > Myodes glareolus. Next base: position 93,047,260 of record NC_142034.1, read on the forward strand.
AGATTGCTGGTATTAAAGCCATGCTTCAGCACCGCCTGACTCAACCTGATTCTTAATGATAAACACGATGGGCGAACTCACTTTAGATGTCTACCTTTGTCATGACGTTTATGGCTTTGTTATCAGTAGAAATCCACTGGCATATTAGGAAATAAAAAAAAAACAATCTGGGACTGGAGAGATGACTCAGAGGTTAAGAGCACTGGTCGCTCTTCAGAGGACCTGAGTTCAATTCCCAGCACCCACATGGCAGCTCCCAGCCATCTGTAATGAGATCTGATGTTCTGTTCTGGCGTGTAGGCAAGCATGCAGACAGCATACATAAGACACTGTATATATAATAAATCAATTTTTATTCAAGTATTACATTAGAGGTTCTAATGAGTGGCTGGAGAGATGGCTCAGCTGTTAAGAGCACTCGCTGCTGCCAGAGGACCAGAGTTTGGTTCCCAGCACCTCCATCAGATGGTTCACAACTGCCTGGAAACCAGGGAATCCATCACCCTCTTCCGGCCTCTGAACGCACTGGCTGCACTGCACATATCCACACCTATATACATAATCTTAAAAAATAAATAAAAATAAAATGAATGACGTTTCTGCTAAGATAGGGAGGGGCTTCCAAGAGTGGAAAAAATATCATTATCTGAAAATGTGTGTACCTCCATTTTTGCCAAATAATATGGGAGTTCTCTTTTGGGGTTATTAAGTCTCATCAGTGAAAGAGTTTATGAATTGAGTCAAACGGAAGCTTGAAGACAATTTTATCACAATTTAAAAAAAAAACCTACAGGGCAAGCAAGTTGTGAGTCATAGCAACGGCCTTAGCAGGAGGAGAAGAGAGCAGAAAGGGGGAAGAAAAAAGAGACTTTGGTTCTTGCCAGCTTCCAAAAGAAAGAGACAGAAACAAAAAAAGAAAGAAGAGAAGTTGTGCCTGATTTACACTCAGAAAGGTGGGCAGACCCAGCCAAACCGCATGGCTGCTCACAGACACTGTACCAGGAGGGCAGGAATTCTGGGAAGGAAAAGCACAGTATCTCGTTAAAGGGAATATTATTCCGCCCATCTCTTTAGCATGGTAAAGGTAAGCCCACGTTCAGGGGTGGTCCCTCGGCCAGGTGATTGACACAGTCCATGTAATAGACCGTTAGGTTTCCACTCAGGCCAGAGACTTCTCTCAGCCAAAGGAGCTTTTCCTTAATGGTCCTGTATTGCTGCTCTAACAGCATGAATCCTACCACACGAAGATTATTCTTTTTCCTACATTTCCATACATTCTGATGTCATTAAGGAGAGAAAATTCTATTTATTTCTACCTTACCTTAATGTATGTCTGCATACCTTGCTTCCGCACATGATGTTGCCTAAATTGTGTTTACACAGTTTTAAAAATATTTGCTTTCGTCATTATTTTTGGGCAGACTAAATGATATGAATTTATGTTTACAGGTTTTATGTGACATTTCACCTTTTTAAAGTTTTTTTTAATGATTTATTTATTTTTATTTCATGTTCATTAGTGTTTCGCCTGCATGTATGTCTGCATGAGGGTCTCAGATCCCCAGGAACTGGAGTTACAGGCAGTTATGAGCTGCCATGTGGGTACTCAGGAAGAGTAACTAGTGCTCTTAACCTCTGAGCTATCTCTCCAGTCCATGACATTTTCCCTTTAAATAAAAGTTTTGAGTAACATATTTAATCAATTTTTTAAAAAGTCTTAAACAAATTATCGGTGTGATACAATGATATGGCTAAGATAAAATATCGCCTTTCAGAAAAAATAGTTGGGAAGATGCCAGGCTATCCCAGCAAGCCAGGACCTGGGAAGCAGAGAACAGAGACTCCACGAAGGCCTTTGTTTCTGTCCGTGTCCCTGCTTCTCTGGCAGCTCCTTCAGACATGCTTTACCGTAACACAAAACTGGTTGGAAACAGTTTCCAATGTTACAGTCATGAGGGAAGTGATTAACCCCCTTGCCTTCAGTTCCAACTTTACGTTCCAGGGACCAGGATTACCTGCCCAGATGTGGAGCCGGGTAACTTCTTGTCTCGTGGCTCAGATCAGAAGTCAGTTGTGAGACGCAAAAAGCTCTGAGGCGCCAGAGAGCAAACATTTGCCGTTACGCTGGAAGTTTTCCTCTTAGAGAAGAGTTGCTCCAGAAAAGTTAACAGTTGAATCACACCAAGTTAAAACATTTGAAATATCTCAAACTGACCAATTATTGATGCATACAATATATAAAGAGCTCCTATAAGCCAACTTTCAAAAGAAAGGAGCTCAATTGGAACCCAGAAGGTGAGGCACCCTTTCATAGGAGAAATCACCACCTCAGCTGACCAGCAGCTGGGGCCGGACTCGACCAATGACGGCAATGAAGTTCACAACAGCCATGCAGAAATGAACTTTACCTATTAGTATAACAAACAGTAATTAATGCATAATTCCAAGCACTTCCATCCCGTGGGAATACAGAGCTCTCTGACAGAGTCAGTCTGGAGGGAATTGCAGCATTTGGCTACAGACCCAGTTAGCACACACAAGATCTACAAAGGAACGGGGACTAGACAGGAATACTCAGGCCTGGCTGTGTGTGCAAGGGAGTTGGGGAGACTGAGTATGGCCCAGGTGCCCATCACAAGGGGGTAGCGTGTATGCTGCATACACTGAGCACCGGTCTGCAGGAGCCAGAAAGCACAAATCAGGATGAGTGCTCATGGAAAAATCTCCATGCCATGAAAATGAGAGAGAGAAACGAGTAGCCAAATGAAGTTAATGGCAGAGCGTTTTTATTCAAAATGCATTACATGCAAAATAGCTCTACTTAGTTGGTTGAAATGAGGTTATATGTGAGACACTGTACAGCGGGTACAAAGTATGTGGGGCGGATAATGTTACTAAAGGACCAGAGAGGAGGAAGAGAAATTTAAATGAAAGGACATGGTAGCTGGGATAACTGTAGGAGGATGCCAGGCCACGATGCTGGCAGCCCATGCATCTGAGGGATGGTTAGGAGGCTATTGGCATAGTTTGGGTGTAGCAGTAAGAGTTGAACTAGGTCAGTAGCAGTGCAGGCAGAATGATGTCAGTGGATCCATGGGAAAAATAAAAATGATGGGACCTGTGATGGTTGAACAAGGGGTGAGAAACATCAAGAATACTCCCTGTGTTCATTGCACTGAAACCTGGAGGAGCCCAAGGCTGGGATGAGGATGAGTTCCCCTTCTGTTTTGAAGGGGTGTGGTCGATCGATAATTAACCAGGCCAACTCAATACAAAAAGATTTAGCTTTTAATAATTGGGAAAAGGGGAAAGCTTACACGACCAGAGATCCCACGAACACCAGGTGAGCAGGGAACCATAAAGAGAGAGGAAGTGACAAGGCACTTCGATCTTTTATTTGTTTTGTGTGGCCCCAGGGGACACACCTTAAGCAGAATGTGATTGGCTGAGATTCCCCATCACTGTTTGTTATGACAGGAGTAAATCCCGGGGTGTCCTTGGTGAGGTGTGCAATTTTATTGCAGATAAACACTTAGACAATGCATCGGAGTGCATTCCTTACGGGACAGCACGCGGACTGCTTTGCAGAGTCAACCTTTAGAACATGGCTAAGGTGACTCAACAAAATGAATTTCTGAACTTAAGAGGAAAGCAGACAATATTTATATCTTGGGGAAGGTTAGGGTTCTGACAGACCCAGAATAAATATGAGGTTTTCATTCAGAGTTTAGGATTCCAGCAGACCAAGAATAAATATGAGGTTTTCATTCAGAGTTTAGGATTCCGACAGACCAAGAATAAATATGAAGTTTTCACTTAGAGTTTGAAACAGAAATGTTGGGATTTGTTTTTAAATCTCTAATTATAAAGTGGGATTTGAGGGCAGAATTTTATTCCCCGCTGACTCCAGCATGAGCAGTGGGAACCGAAGGAACTTTGTAACACAATACCGAAGTTTTTGGATGCAAATAAATGATCCAAGACAGTAACAAAAATCTTATTTTCCAAACTTCTGATTCATGTAGCAGTTGGCAAGTCCAGGGACGGAGGGCTGGGTGGATATCAACTTGACTGTGATGACCCCCAAGGTCAATGACACGAACCTTTGGTGGTGTTTTGTAGTCTACAAAGGTCTTGCAAAGAGAGAGGAACCAGGAAGGAGGTGGAGGAAGGGTGCTGGACTCACCACTGAGCTTCCAACTCTAGTTCTGCCACAAACTTCACAAGGCCTCGGGGACACTGCCTGCACGGACCGGATCTCGCTGCTTCGAGCTGCTTCTTGAGTTATGACGTATATTGGCTCAAGGGGAAGTTCCCTGAACACTTCCCCACTGGGCTTCACTGCTCTCTGCCCTCTACCCCAGCTTTTCCACTTTCTAAAACGCTTATAAAACAAGGCATACTGATTGCACCCCATGTTTACACCCCTTTTGAAAAGGCTCTTAAGGATCTTGAGGAGCTCTTCATCAGGTGTTTATCCAATAATGAGGGCCGGGTGAGACTGGACTTTCTAAGTAAGGACAGTAAATACTATCCCGAGGCCGGGGGCTGTGTGTTCTGGAAGTAGTGTGACCAGCTGTTATGGCTTAAATGTGGCATGCCCTCCACGCATTTTGTATTTGAACCCTCAGTCCCCTGGAGGCAGGTTGGGGGCCTCAGCAGAGGAAGTGGGCTGCTCAGAGGTGACCTTTGAGGATTGTCACTCAGCCCCACTTCCCACGGAGCTCTCTGCTTCCTGATGGAAGCAGGCTGAACCACATGCTCCACAACCAAGAGGGGAGCCGCCCTTCACTGTGCCTTGCTCATCACAATGACAGCATCCATCCCCAGAGTGCATCCTTGAACTCTGAGCAAATTAAACCTCTCCCTGCCAAAGCTGCTTCTATCGGGTATTTGGTTTTAGTGATGTAAGAGGAACATAGTAGGCAGTGCCCTGTCCCTTTAAATTCCTCTCTCTCTCTCTCTCTCTCTCTCTCTCTCTCTCTCTCTCTTTCTCTCTGCAGCTCTCTGCCCCTCCCCACAGGGCCACTCTGCACTCCCTCCCTTCCTCCCTCCCTCCCTCCCTCCCTCCCTCTCTCTCTCTCTCTCTCTCTCTCTCCCTCCCTCTCTCTCTCCCCCCTCCCCCACAAGGCCACTCTGCCCTCCCTTTCTCTCTCTCTCCCCTCTCCCTTCCCTTCCTACCATCATAGCCACAAGCTCAAGATTTCAAATTCCCTTCGGTTGTTTTCTAACAATAGATTTAAAAGGTGCTTTTCATTGTGCTAAAAACATCTGTCACAGTTTTCTCGACAGAAGAGTATTAATGCTTTCCACCAAAATCATTTCTGGTGTGAGTACACCGCCATTTCGACAATGTAAATTTGGGCACAGATTATAAACAATGCTAATGTGTCTAAAACCTACGTTTTCACAAACTCGAAAAATCCCTGTAAGCTCCAGGAAGTCGACTTGGATTCACTTCTAACAGGTCAGATGCACTCAGGGTAAGTACTGTCAATTGACAGCCTAAGTCTCCCCACCTTTTCCTGGTTTTGACAGTCCCCTCCCTCAATTACCAGGACCTAAAAAAAATTTTTTTTCCCCTAAATTTAACTTTTTCTTCTACTCCGACAGCATCTCGCAAGAGACACCAAGATGGTTCCACTAGTCTGGACAGCAGTGAGATGACCAGCTACCCCAGGACATGGCCAGCACCCCGGCTTTCTCAGATCCCCCAAAGATGGTCGATGCCCCCTAGGCCAGCAGGAAGCAGTCTTGAGGACTGGGCGCCCCACCCCCATCCCACCTGGTATCCCCTTTAATTCCTCACCTTTTAATAATAAATAAAAGTAGGAATGTTAGGATCCAGGCATTATACTGGCCCACCCCGTTAGCCAGCAGGGAGCATCCGCTGGCATTCAGGCAAATACTTAGTCAGCCCAGGGCCCTATAACTGTACGTCACTACATCATGCGCTCGGTGGCTACGTCATGCGTTGTGTGTCACATCATTCATTGCATGACCTCATAAGGCTCTGTACGCATGCGCAAAGGGTCTCTTATAAGCACGCTTCCCCTGCCCCTTGCTCTCTTACTCTCCACGTCTCTCTCCCAGTCGACTGTTATGAACCCGCCCCCTTTTTTCTCTCTATCAATAAACTCCCACATGGGTTTGTTGTATGTCATAGTTTGTTCTCTCTCTGCTACTGCTAAACAACTACAAC